>NC_041044.1:23307771-23515271 GCF_900634775.1 Gouania willdenowi
ACGTACTGGGGACATAGAAAACAATCTATTTATATTATTGACAAAAATTCCTCAAATCATTTTTGATACATTTTCCAACTGAAAAATATCTTCATAAGCGTTGGCCAAATTGTAATTTGTATTTCCTTTAAGGGTTCTACAATAAGAACGATTTGATATTCAATGGACATTATAGTGATAATATGAAAATATATGATGTTTGTTTGTATGTGGTCAGATAACATGGTGTTCTCTTGATGATGCAGATAACAGTGACAGTGGTGTATTTGTTTCATGTTTAAAGCAGGAAGTCCCTTAGGAAGCAGGACCTGTTTGTTTTAGTTGGATGACCCTTTAACTTCCCGCTAGCAGTTTTTCCCTCTGGTCCAAACCAACAAATGCAAAGGAAGTGGCTTTTTGTGACATGTTGTATATCTTTCAGATGGCATCAGTGTTTCAGACTAACTTTGGCTAAAGTTCATCTTTGAAGGTTTCCTCCTCTCCTGTTCTTGGTCTTTAAATAAAGATAATGTGTCAAGTATTAATTAAAAAAATTCCAAGTGCTTTTCACAAACATTATAAAACACATTTCACATATTTTATTTTACTGTATAGCCTTAAAGGTAAGCTATAGGCCTCAGTAGGGCTGCCCAATTAATTGAAATTCGATTACAATTCCGATTATTACACCCAACGATTACAAAAAATAACATAATCGAGAAAAAAACAATTATTAAAAATAAATAAATTATATATATATATATATTTATATATTTATATATATATATATATATATATATTGTTTTTTGTTGTTGTTGTTTTTACATATGTTTTATTCACTAAATAAAACAAACCCACTATTTCGGACATCAACAAATAATAAAGTTTGGCACACACATGTTGTTAGTACTAATTTTGAGTTGTTTAATTCACGCACATGTAAGCTCCTCCCCTCCGCCCCGCCCCTCTCAAAGCCAAAGCTAGCCTGCAGGCTAACACGAGGTGAACATACCTGATTTTAGTGTTTGAAGGATTTTTTTTTTTTTTTTTATGTTTAAAGAAAATATTTTATGTTTTTTGTACAAAAAAGAAATAATTTTTTGGTTGACAAATAATTGTTTGAATAATCGTGATTTCAATTATGGCTAAAATAATTGTGATTATTTTTTTTCTATAATGAGCAGCCCTCGGTCTCAATACAATGTATGACAATAAACTTTAGTTAAGATAATATCTTTTTAAAAGGCAGCAGTCATTACAAGCCTTAGAACTAATATAAAGCAAATGTTTTAGCCACCACGTCTCAAAGTTAGTTCACCCTCGTAGACTAAGTAACTGTGATGTGTATGAAAAGGACAAACTCAACGTGTAGCCTAGATGTATCTGCAAACATAAAAGCTAAACGCAGGCATCCCCTGAATAAAGTCTATGCAATGAGACAATTTCAACCACCTGATGTTTATTGTGATGGAGCTGTCAGTTTCCAGTTTAGAGTTAAGAGGTCATAAACCCAGCTATTTTTATTATCAGGAATATTCATCATGTTTATTGATGTTAATTGACTTTATATGATTTAAAAAGTGAACCAAATAATTTTCTGTTTCAATTTTTTCTTATCTTTTTTTTTATTAAAGTGCATGGGTCTGTATGGAGCTGATGTGAACTGACACTTTAACCAATAAGATTTTTTATTTTATTTTATGTAAGCATTATCATTGGCTTATAGTTCATACAATCATTTATTATTCATTCATGCATTGCTGTCTTGTGACCTCATATTTGAAAACAAGAATTTGGTTCTCAATTTCAAATTTTAGTAGAGGAGAGAATAAACAAGCTAATATTATTTTCCTCCAGACCGGACATTAGAAAAGTTTTATAACGCATAAATAATTTTCAAATATTTTACTTTTCAGAAATAAAAACCAACTTTTACCTTTCCAGTAAAACAGCTACTTATTTGACATGATGGCTTCATTGTGTTTTCAAATCTTTGTCCTTATTTGTGTGAACACCAATTGTAACAATAAGTGGTTATCAAAATGGAAGGTTGGGTTTTTTTTTTGTAGTTGAAGGTATTATCTGCACCTGTTGTCTGGTAACCATGTCCATGCACCCTCACCCACTCATTGTAAAAAAAAAACAACAATGAAATGACGTTTACTACTGTCTTGCAGACTAAGGCTTTTTAAGTGCTTTGAGGGAAGATTCAAGTTAAAAACCGCAAATTTAACTTAAGTGTAACTTTAATAAAAGGTTTAAATGTTAATCAGAGACATACAATTTAGAGAAAGTAAGCACAAATCATTATTATTAACAAGTTATTATGTTAAAATGTCTTTCAATGTAGTGTAAAAAAAATAATCCTGGTGTTGTTATCTCAAATCATTTAGTCACATTCTAAATTATGATTTTACTTAATTCCATATGTGATGCACAATTCTTTGAGACATACCTAAAATGTGCTAGAAATTAGTTATATGTACAGCAGATAACATTTGCTTTTCCTGTTTTAATGTGTGTCTTAGATATTATTATTATTATTATTATTATTATTAAGTCATACTCTGACTTTAAAAATAGCAAATACCTTCATATTTTATAAGAGGTGGTCTTAAATTACCTCCTGCACTTGTTGTACCATATGTATCAGCAGGGATTATATTTTGACATGAATGGACTGCTGTGGCCATTAAAGCAAAAGCTGTAGGGAGCAGATTGAAACCATGGTCCCTTTAGGACAACCAGAATAAACAAGCAGTCAATCTTTTATAGACATAATTAAAAAAAAAATATTAGTGTTAGCGTTGCCCCCAACCTTGAGCACATGTTCCTTGGTTATCTTTATTAACAGGATCATCGTGAGGGTGACGTGTTGTGCACGAGAATATACATGTGTTTACTGTGTAATGAAAGTGCAGAGGAATGCTGGCGTGGGATTGGTGAAGCACTTGGATCATGAGAAAGCCTCCTCTGTTTATTGGTCCACCAGGGCACAGAGACCTCACATTGTGTGTCTGGCCAGCATTGGGTTACTATATTGTCCCTGGTTTCCACACTTCCCTTTCACTCACCAACAGAGAGGAAGAAGAAAGTGGCTTTTCATTGATGGGTTAGTGTGCACATGCAAAGGAACTCAGGAAAAAGAGGAGTCAGTCAGCTGACTACAACTGCTTTTCATAGCCTCACAACATTTCCCAGCAACAAGCGACCTGCATGAATGCTGCTGGGTGACTCATTACCTTCAGGAAAGCAAAGAGGGGAGAAAGGACCAATCGGAGAGCAGCCATTATAGGCTGGTTTATTGTTCTATACATGCTTTCGTCAGACTTCAAGGTCCTTTATGGGCTTGACCAAATGATTCCTTGAATCTAAGTGGTCAGTACAGAACACTCTGATAAAGTGAACACTCTCCATTATGTAATTGACATATAATTTAAAAAAAAGGACAAGAACAGTGTGAAACCTTCAAAAGGACACAAGGCACTGTAACTACTACCCTTACAGTCACAGGGTAGACCACCGGAACAATTACACAAGGTTTTAGAAAGTCTTTTTATCATTAATCACATCCACTCCACTGCTGTGTTTATTCATCGACATGTAAACTACTCCCACCTTCCTTAGTCTTTGCCTTAGTTGTACTAAAATAACTTTCTTGATCCAAGAATTATCTAGTGAGAATTATCCAGTTTGATTTGTACTAAAAGCCTGGAAAAACATCTGTTTTTATTCAAGAAATATCTTTTTCTTTTTTAAATTCCAGCAACTCCAAATAACCAAACATACAGGACCAGAGCTGTGGGAGGAAGAAAACCCTCTGGCAGACATCAAGGGAACATGCAAACTCCACACAGAAGGGTCCCAGGAATGTTTCTTAGCCGGGAATTGAAAGGATTCTAACTGAGAGGCAGTTAGTGTTAATTTTGTTGACAAAAATTTTTTTGGTAACACTTTATTTGAAGTTTTATACATAAGGCTGACATTACGCTCTCATTACTATGGCATAACATCTGCCATTAGCATGAATAAGGTGTCATGAAGGCTGTCATTAAAGGTATTGTGGACAATGTTACTTTGGCTTCAACTTCTGGGTGGATCATCTAAATTATTGGTCCTCCTAATTGTCAATCATTCTGATGATATGTTTACGTAAGGCCGTCGTACGTACTCGTGTTCGTGCCCGGTGCACATGGAGTCCTTTGAAAATGGATTTTCATTTACCGGTGGGGAGTCTGACATCTTCTTTTGGAAGGTAAGCTTGTATAACCGATGCAGACTCCAACTTGTAAACAGAGCTGTGCACGAAGAAAACTGGGCTTGTGCACGCTCTTCGTATGCGTTTCCTCTTGAGCAGGTAGAGTTCTGCACATGTGAGAGGGCATTTCTTTTCTAAACTTCAGGAAAATCGTCCTCTATACCTTTAAGTGTAATTTGCTAAATGATGACACCTTTGGAGCTATGTTGGCATTTCTTGGGAAATATACTCATGCACTTTTATTCGGATTAACTTTTATACTGATTCACTTTCTATTCCAACAGACTTTTACCTTTACCTTTACCTTTTATGTTGTTTTTATGATAACTGTGTCTGTTTGGCTTGAATCTTTAAAGTGTACTTGAATGTTGTTGGGAGGTGCATGTGCAATTTTGTTGTACTTTGTGCAATGACAATAAAAATGATTCTATTCCATTCAAAAGCATTGTCATGACAACTTGTCATTCAGAGCGTACAAAATGACCAACAATTGTCTTTGTCATGACAAAAATCCATGTGAATGAAAACTTGATCAAAATATATTGATATTTTCATCAAGTAATAAAAACTAAACTACAATGTTCACATGGGTAGAATTCAAATAAGAACTCGTCTTACGCATTGATCATATCAAATATTTCTCTGTGTATTTACAAACATTAATGCCATCCCATAGTATACTGTATATATACATATACCAAGCCTCAATAACAGCATGTTTTGGTTTGATATGATACTTTGAGCTTAAGTAAAAGAAAAAAATGAAAAAAGTAAATGTAAATGATAACATGTTTATATTGAACTGCTATTAAAAGATGTATGTGATCTGACCTGTGTGTCGGAAGATTTTGAGGACAAACCTTTATACTAGCTTCAGCATTTTACTGTGATGCAATGTTAAAATAAGACTTTTAATGTTTTGTTTTTTTTGTTTTTTTTGGTCCCATATCATCTGTGTGATACCTAACGCAAGTAAAGCAACAGGATTTCATCACTTCCTTTAAAAGGGGAGTATTTATGAGATTTATTTTTGTGTTCTTGTTTTTAACAGAATTAAACAGTTCTAATGAGAGAATATATTCTCTCTTGCTCTTTTATCATTTCATCTCTGGAGTGGAGTCTATTACTCCATTGCTCATTTCCCTTTGTACACTGTGGTGAACCACCTGTTGTGCAACAACTTGGCAAGAGGTCTGAGTCTTCTTGTTGTCCTGTAACAAGGAACCCTGTCACTAAGTGTTTTGGCCCAAAAACCTCCCGATGTCCTCCCTGTCTGATTTGTTAAGGATGAAGTGATGAAAAACACCACAATCCATGAGTAATGGATGAAGGTTCAAAACAAGTTCAATGATAAGAGAGCCCAGAGTGGGATTTGAACTCAGGTCAACTGTATGTAAAGCAAGACAACGTCCATCAGGCCAAACAGTCAACATTCATGTTCCTATGCAGTTCAGTTTAATTAGCCAGACAGAGTCAAGGAGACATGGTCAGAGTAGTGATGTTACGAGATGTGCCGAGGCTACGAAGCTTGTGTCCAATAATGGATGAGGCATTTCTGCTAAGTGCGTATCAAGGCCTGCGTCATTTAGGGGAGGAGCTGAAAATTTGCCACAGAAGGGAAAAAAATAGTTTGAAACTTTAGGAGAGTGAGGAGAGAAGAATGGGTAAAAACATGGAACCAACTAGGAGGGTTTCCACTGTGAGGGAATATTTTGATCTGACAACTCCTAATAAGGTAAGCAAAGTCTATGATTATTTCATTATTTCAGTACGTTTGTTTGTGAATAACTTCTTATTTTTTTTATTTGTTTCTTCTTCTATTCAGGAGTTGGGCTACATTAACAACACCTCATCCATGCCAATAGTATGTCCGTGGCTTGCATGAGAATGAGAAGGACACTGCAGTGTTACACTTAGACAAGGCATTCTATTCGTGTGCAGCGGCCCTATTTGGCCAGTTTAGGTCCTGTGACTAAGACTAAACCTTACCCTAAATCTAACCCTAACCCTAAAAATTGTTGCGATATTGGGTTATAACCTAACCCTAAACCTAATCCTAACCCTAACCCTAAGACGCTATGTACGGCAACCGTTTCATTACAATATCACAAAGGCACTATCTAAACTTTCCATGCGACTTTTGTTTATTGTGCAAAAAAAGACTGATGATAGACAGTAATTATTGTTTTTTTTTAACTAACACACCAGAATGAAGGATGGATGAAGCCCTCGTCTCCCTGGGAGTGAAGGATACACAGCTCTTCAATATTGTGGATTATGTTAAATTCAGGACATGTTGTGTTCAAACTGAATCCCAATTATGTTCTCCTTATATGACAGGTATGTGAGTGCGTGCATGAAATCGATGAGTACTTTATTATATGTCTCACAGCTCATATATACACAGTTATAGCAGTGCTGAACTGTGAGACATATAATAAAGTGCTCATATATATATATATATATATATGCTCTCTTCTTTGTTCCACAAGCACTTTCACCATCTTCTAGCTTTTTAAGTTCATGACATTTTGTTAAAGTGACAGAAAAACATTACACAATCTGCCATTTCATGTGATGTCATATTTACACAGAGAATACATTTAAAAAAAAATATTATACAGGTGAATCTAAGTAGAGAAACTATTTGGTAAAACTTTTTTTATATAAATATAATTCATGATACAAATAAAAATAAAAAAAAAACCGTAAGAAAAATGCATAATAATAATAATGTCTTGGATTTATATAGCACTTTTTTCAAAGAGATTCAAAGCTCGTACAGAAACACTTATTCATTCACACCAATCATAGCGGAGGTGGTAAGCTACGTTGAACTTGTAGCCACAGCTGCCCTGAGGCATACTGACAGAAGCGTGGCTGCCATTTTGCACTTACAGCCCCTCTGGCCACCACCAACATTCATGCACAATTTATACCTATTCATATATGACAATGTGGCTAAAGTTGCCTAAGGACACAACGACAATGACTTGGATAGAGCAGGATTCAAACCCCCAACCCTTGTGTTACACGTTTTAAAATTGTGGTAACTGAATAGCTTCCTTGAAAAATTGAGTCTTTTTGAAAACCATATTGTTGAAAAAGTGGTGACCAAATCATTTATTTTCTATATGGCTGCTTGAAGCCTGAGGCGAGAAAACCTTACAGCAGTGGTTCCCAACCTTTCTTGTCTCGTGTACCCCTTGAGCCTTTTTGTCATACCATGAGTACCCCCTCACTCATACGTGTTCAACGCAAGTCATTTTATTTCATCTTTTTAAATTGAACAATTAAAATTCAGGCTTTATCTTCTTGTTTAACTCAAACGAAACATCAAATTATGTTAAGGCAATAAAAATGATAAATATAACAAATAATATTCTAGTAAATGTTTGTATTATTAATACTAATATATTATGATTTTATTGTTATTAAATAAAAATAATAAAGTTGAAATTACAAAAAAAAAGAATAAATCAAAATAACAAGTAATACCAATAAATAAATACAAAACAAATAATTAACCTGCCTGTGTTATATATAACTTTTATGACATTTACCACAAAAGGAGCTTCTTTGAATATGTCCCCTTTAAACAGGCATTTAAAATTTAAAAACAAGTCATAGCGCACACGTACCATTTTATTGACGAACTTATGAAATAACTGAGAATATTTTTTATTATCTTGGAAATAAATTCTTAATTTTTCCACGTAGCCCCTGCAGTGTGCTCACGTACCCCGAGGGGTACGCATACTGCCTTACACTGCCTTACGGTTGTGTAAATGAGTAAAGGGTATTCATGCACATTTGCCACCTTGTTGTTTTTTTTTCAAGGTAAACCTTGTATATTCAAACACAAAGCATGAATGTGTGTGTTGAGTGTACAGTTTGATCAAATCAAAAGGCTATTCTGTATACAGGAAAACTTCAAATAAAGTTTTTCAAATGGAAGGAAGGAGACCAAAAGATTGAAGAGGGGACCATGATAATAAATATGGCTTCCTGCTTTTATCTTTAGCCCAAAGAACAAAAAGAACAGGATAAAGTTGCATTACGTCAGGATGTGACGTAATGCAACTGTCCCATACACTAAGGACTTGAATAAAAGGTTAGTGATAACCTTTTAACCAAAGCTTTGTTCATGTGGAGGTTATTTTGGAAGAATGGGAAAAGGATGAGTGACCAACGCCTTGAGGCAGTCTGTCAATGGCCTGCAGCTGTCTGGGCTTATTTCAGATGACTGCTAACTGACAGCAGATCATTCTTTCACCACAATTTATCCACAGGACAATTCGCCACAACAGAATTTTCAAAATATTTTATTTTTATTTTTATTATTTAACCAGTTTTTTCTCACGTCTTCTGATAAATACAACTGACATGATTGCATTACACAGTATACTTACTGCACAGAGTTACTGTAATCACAGACAGCCAATCTTATTCCCTTGCTCAATCTAGGCCAGGCAAGGCAACTTTGTATAGCACATTTTTTGGCCCTCAGAAGTCTGTTTTATTTATATGTACGAAAATGCATTTTTAAACTGTTTTTGGATTATTTATATTGGAATGAAAAGGGCCTGGTGTGAAAATAAACAGTTTTTTAATCACAGTTTTGCACTAAAAACAATTATTCATGCTGCTTCAGGGCCCTAGCTACCACCCACTTTAAAACAGTGCAAATGCTTCTACTTTAGTGGCAGGTAGTCTCAGTCTGAACAGTGGATGTGGATAATCATTCTCTATTTACCTTTTAATAACCTTTGTACAGGTTTGCTTTGTGTGTTATTAGTTAAACCCCTCCTCCCCCCAAAAAATTAAAAAAATTAAATTACCAGCCGCCCTTAAATTGTAGCAAAATATGTCACATACAGAATATTCAATAAACCACTAAAATATAGTTGAACAGATTTATAAAATACAAGCAATGGATTTGGAGTCATTAGGTCATTGCAGTTTTTTTTCAACCTTGGGGTCAGGACCCCATGAGGGGTCAGCCTGGAATTAAAATGGGTTTTAAATGTCTAGTAATTGGTATTAAAAAATAAAAAAAGTAGGTAAAAACTGCTTTAATTTTTATTTTTTAAATGTTTTTAATTATTGTTTTTCAAATACACATCACACACAATAAATATCAAATAACTATATCCTATACTTTAACTTTCTCAAGTATAAATCTAGTTCAAATAAAATGCAGTATAAAATATCTAAGGTGGCACACTTTGTCACTTTGTCACTAATCCTGGCTACTCTGTACGTGTAACACACTTTAATAAACATGATCAAAAAATAATTCTAGAAGAAAAAAACGTCTCTGGGGTCACTGGACATTTGTGATTTAAAAATGAGGTCACAAGCCAAAAAAGGTTTGGAACTTCTCGGTTAATGTGAAGAAAAAAGAAAGCTTATACAATAATACTAGTATTGTTTCTGGGCGAAACATATTGTACATATTAAAACTTACAGGAGGGGCCCGACAAGATGGTTTGTACCCACTGCCCAAAATGTGACAGACATCATCAGTTCTCAGATGAATGTATGCACTATTAGTTAAAGGGGACATATCATGCTAAATCCACTTTTTTAGCCCTTAAATGCATTTTGTTGTATATTTAGAGTGCTTAGAAGTACAGAAAAAATCAAATTAGTCTCTTCTCTTCAGGTGCTCCGTAGATATCTTTATATTCTGTTTTGCTCATATTTTTCAATCTGTTTCGATTTTTCTATTCTCTATTACGTTTTTTGAACTATTACGTCACAGTATTTGCAGCGGAACTGCCAAATTAGTACATTAACTCCAGGTCCAACACTTCGAGCAATCCGCCATTTTTATTTCTCGCTTTTATTTTGTAGTCCAAGCTCAAGGATGCTGAAGTTACGAGAGGATAAGTCAAAATGTTCGGTTGTTGGATGTAGTAACCCACACGCTTCATTACACCGTCTCCCAGCATCAGAACCTTTTCAAAGTGCCTGGTTGAGTTTTATTTTTCACGGAAATGTACCTACATTTGTGGGTAAGGTCATTTTTGTGTGCGCGAAGCACTTCAAGGATGACTGCTTCTGCAACCTCCACCAGTATAAAGAAAGATTTGCCGAAAGACTTTGTCTGATTGAGGGTTCAATTCCTTCTATCTTTGGAGACGACAAACAGAGCACTTTGGTAAGCTGTAAATAACGCTAAAAAGTGTGATGATAAGACGTCCCTGTCATTGTTTTGTTAGCATTAGCAGTTGCACCGTCTTCATATGTTAGCGCTGTGTGCTCGTTTTACATCCTTGATGATATGGCCTACGTGATTTAATTTAAGTCTAAAGTTTTCATTAGTCATTTCATTTTGCCGTTTTTGTCTTTGAAAAGACTGTATTAAAATGCATTTCGTGACGTTAGCTTGGCGCTAGCGTTAGCTCGGTGCTTGTGTTAGCTCACTTGTTAGGGTTCTGCAGGTTCATCATCTTCATTTTCATCTCGCTCCACTGGGTCCGACTCTGGCTCTAACATGTAAGGCTGGATGGACAAGTCTTCTGTTGTTGACATTTTGTAAATAACCTGTGAATAAAAGTTCATGCGCCGCTACATAGCCGTATCTCTTCTATCAAACTACAAAAATGGCCGAGCAGGGTGGAGTTGAACAGAGTGTCACCTGAAGAGGGGGCGGGGTATGGAGTGTCTCATTTGCATTTAAAGAGACCACACCAAAACGAGTTGCTCTTAGAAGCACATCAGAAAAGGGGCCTGTGGAGCTATAATAATGAGGAATTCAGACTCAAACATTGCAGTTCTGCTTTATATAGACCACAACTGTATGATTTATATCTAAAAAGGAAGGATTTAAAACCATGATATGTCCCTTTTAAACTTCACAATAATGCTATAACAATGCAATAGATTTGGTCAGCTGACATGAAACTGAGTCACTGCACTATTTACGTTTATGTCACACGACTCTATTAGCTCCAATTTTATGCACACCACAAGTAAATTATCTGTAATTACTGCTGCTTGATTGTCATTATGTTTGATTTGTAATTGTTACACTAGAACTCTGTAGTGCATGTGTTGTTTGTGTGCGCGCTGCTCTAACAGCAGCCTCCGTATGGGCTGCTGTAAGTGACACTGTGTTGTTGCTGCTGCTGCTGCTAGATTGGTGTGTGCACATTGAGAGAGAGAAGCACCGCAGTAATATGCTTTTAACAGTGCATGTTATATTACTGTGATGTTGCTGTCGGGCTAACGTTGGCTTGTTAGCTCCTCTGAGTGTGAGGTTAAACTGCATGAATAGATGTGAAAGTGTGTGGTGGCACAATGCTCTTACTTTGAGCTAGCAGAGTTGCCCTAGTTACAGGTGTCCAAATGACGTGGTGCACTCTGGGGTCATGGAGATAAAGTCTCTCATGAGGGGACGAATGTCCAGGGAGTTCAAAATCTGTTTGAGCATGTATCAGCGAAAGGTGTGTGAGTCTTTTCTGGGTCATGGTGCTGCGTACCTATGTCTTCAAAAGACGCAAGGTAGAGAAAGTACGCTCGGATGAGGCCACAGAGACAAGCGAGCGGGAAACCTCTACTCCGTGGCCCACTAGCTTTCCTGACATTGGCAAGTGACTTCCATGAACGTGAACCGGTGTTGATTAGGCCTAGAAATAATTAAATAAAAATTCAAAATACACATAAATAGCCTACATGTGTCAAAATCATTTCTCAAAATATTCATAAGGAATTTATAAATTATGCAAAAATATTAAAAAAAAAAAGGCTACCTTTGAAAAAAATCTCCCTCTCGCCACTAGGGGTGCTGCAGCACCCCCACTTCCCGCGGCCCTGCTACAGGGTGCAGTGTCATGCTGCGGTTAAAGCTTCAGCTAATCAAACAAAAACTGCTCTGAACTAAGCCCAGTGGCTGTCTAAGTTTCCTACAGTAGCCGGTAAGGGCCAAACGCTCTGATGAAACGACAAACATTTAGTAAAACTTGCAGCATATTCAGAATCTCTACACATTCAAAAGCAAATGCAAACTCCCAAAACAAATGCAAAGACACTAACATCCTGCCAAAACACAAACGCTTTGCAAAACAAACAAATGCGCTGCAAAAAGGCAAAACAACTGCATTAACATTAAACGTGCTGCAAGTACAGAAACAAAACTTAAGCATTTCTGTACTTGCTGTTGTTTTGTGGTTCTTTACACGGGGGGATTTAAAAGTCTAAGTTTGAAAAGGAAGTCCTTTTCTATAGCCATGAAAGCAAAGACTACAAGTCAATCAGTGGGGTATACCGCTCGTATATGGTGGTCTGGAGTAGTGTTAATTTTGCCAAACTCAAACAAAAAACTTTAAATCAAAGACTTTTATTGTGTGACTAAATTGTGGCAAGAACGTAAATTAAAGAAGAACTGAAATAAAAAATAAAAAATTAAATCTTCACTTATTCCCCACCTCATCATTTTGTGCAACAAGTGTCACTAGTGACATATTAGAGCTAACTAGTCTACTAGTAAAACATCTAAATCTCACTAGTTAACTAGTATGTCTCATAAAAACAATGCAAGTGCAACTGGTGGACACATGTTCTCTTACTAGTTAACTAGTGAACATTTAGAGCCTCACTAGTTCACTAGTATGACTCATATAGCCACCTCTAGTATAACTAGTGAACCTTTTTGCTTTTACTGTTTAACTTGTAAAATCTGTGTATCCCAGCTAGTTAACTAGTAAGGATAAAAATAGTCAAACTTGTTTAACTAGTGGACTTCTTGGCTCTAACTAGCTAACTAGTAAACATTTTGAGGCTCACTAGTGAACTAGTAAACACAAAATACATGTTTCTAGTTAACTAGTGGATATTTAGCACCTTACTAGTTAACATGTAGGGATTTTTCCTCTCTACTAGTTTACTAGTACATGTTCAGTGTTCTACTAGTAAACTAATGCAGTCGAAGACCTCACTAGTATAGGAAACTGAGCTTTGATGATTCTTGCTTCTCTCGACGAGGACAGTCGCACTCTCTGTTTCTCCCTCCCTTCCATTCTTATCTCTCTCCCAGCTGCTACTTTGTCTGGTCTTGTGAGCCAAACAAGAGCCTCTCTCTGTAACGTCTCCGTAACGTCTTCAGTTATCCATGTTCAATTACAATTCAATTATGATTGAAAGAAAGTTAATTACAATTACGCTCTCAATTATTAAATGTCAACCATTTTCTTAAATCAACTGTAAAATACACTGTAACAGTTATCCATCATCAAATGTGTGTCTCATCTTGTTAGGCTTAAATCAAGGCTATACCCTTTTTTTTAAATAAAAAAAAATTGTCTTCATAACAAAGCTCATAACTGCCAATCCATGATATAAAAAGAAAAAAACTGCCCTTTACGAGGTACAGCAGACCATGACTCATGCTGAAAAACTGTATTACCTGCCATGGCAACCAAGGAATGCACACACCTATATAATCCAACAACCAACCCTGATTAACATGGGATTACCTTCATACACGGATGCCAGTTGAACAATTGCAGCCCAGGCCGGGTCAGGTCGTGCATGTGTGAAACCATTGGGGGCTCATTGTGAGGCTTGAGTAAGAGTTCAATTCCATGTTAAAGAGACCTTGTTGGTCACACACGTATTTTGTAAGCAGGGACAAGGCTGGTCTAGAGCAGTGAATGCTATCTGATTTGTGTAAGCCATAAAGTTTTAATTGAATTTTCATGCCCTGCGATGGACTGGTGCCCTGTCCAGGGTGTACCCCCGCCCAGCGCCCAATGAGAGCCGGAGATTGGCACCGGCAGACCCCCGCAACTCTGAATAACAGGAACAAGTGGGTCTGAAAATGGATGGATGAATTTTCATGCCCATTACAATTAAAAAGTCAATTATCTAAACTTACAATTACAACAGCAACACCATTTTTCAAGTAAAATACCACCGTCATCGGTCTCATCAGGGACGGGGACGAGTCTGCCTTCAGATGGGAGGTGGAACAGCTGGATCTCTGGTGCAGTCAGAACCATCTGGAACTGAACCCGCTCAAGACTGTGGAGATGACAGTGGACTTCAGGAGAAATCCCCCCCCACTCACCCCCCTTACCATTCTGAATAGCAAAGTGGCTACCGTGGACTCCTTCAGGTTCCTGGGATCCACAATCTCACAGGACCTGAAGTGAACCTCCCACATAGACACAACCAGGAAAAAAGGCACAGCAGAGGATGTACTTCCTGCGTCAGCTGAGGAAGTTCAACCTGCCCCAGGAGCTGCTGATCATGTTCTACACCTCCATCATTCAGTCTGTTCTGTGCACCTCCATCACTGTCTGGTTTGGATCTTCAACCAAACTAGACAGACACAGACTACAAAGGATAATCAGGACTGCAGAAAAGATCATTGGTGTTGATCTGCCCTCCATCCAAGACTTATACCTGTCCAGGGTCAGGAAACGGGCAGGTAGCATCACTGCAGACCCCTCACACCCTGCACACAATCTGTTCAAACTCCTCCCCTCCGGCAGACGCTACAGATCACTGTACGCCAAAATTACCCGCCATAAAAACAGTTTCTCCCCCCAGGCTGTCATTCTGATCAACACTACACAGTCATAGAGTGTCAGACCTGTTTCTGTTACTGTGAAATAACCTGGAACTAAACATATCAACCCTGAATCAACCTGTCACTGCGAAATGTTCATGGACATAATTTTTTCATTTAAATGTTCACCTGCACTACTCATCAATGCACTACTGCACTATTATCTTATTATTATTGCATTTTTATTTTATTTCATTATTATTATTATTATTATTATTATTACTATTATTATTATCTTGTTATTTTTATTTAGTTTGCATATATTAGTCTAACTACTCTTATATTTATGTTTATACTTCTTTTTTATTTATTTTTCTTTATTTTATTTATTTTTCTTTATTCTAGTTGATTGTTATTATTTAATGTTACACTACCTGAGAGAGCACAGGTCACCAAAAGAAATTCCTCGTGTGTATTCATACACCCTTGGCCAATAATGTTGATTCTGATTCTGATTCTGATTCTGATTCTGATTCTGAATTACAATGATAATTAACCTCAACCCTGCTATGGGCACCACCACGGATGGTGATCACGGGGGCAGATCTGTGAGGGGCCACTGGAATGTGGACCTCCAGCGCTCTGTAACAGATTATTTTGTTAGATGGCTTTGTATATTTAACTATATACTGTGCGACATTTGTTGCTGCTCAAAGCTGCACTATATTGTAAATCTACATATTCTCTGTGGTGCCTGTTAAAATAATTCACAATGCTTATGATACTACATGTTACAACCTGAAACAAGTTAGACAAGATCCGGAACCCTTTCGATTTAGTTTTGGAGCGATGGTGATCAGTTGATGTTTGTTTTTGTTTTGTGTTGTTAAGAGACATAAATACTGTGTTAATTGTAAAATTGTTTTGATGATTGAAGTAAAGCAAAACACAAAATCCTGATGTACAGTATATTAGCCTGGGATCAATAAATCTTCTGATTTATTGCGGTATTATTTGTTGGTGTTTGCAAATAGTGACATTTTTGGTCTGACTAGATAACAAGTTAACCATTTTGAGCCTCACTAGTTCACTAGTAAGACTAAAATGACATGAACTAGTGTTACTAGTTGCCTTTTTGCTCTGAATAGTTAATTAGTGAACATTTAGAGCCTCACTAGTAAACAAGTGAAAGGTTTAACTGCATCACTAGTAATACTAGTGGACATGTGGGTCTTACTAGTTAACTAGTAAACATTTTGAGACTCACGAGTTAACTAGTAAGGTTAAAAATAGTCAAACTAGTGGACATCTTGGCTCTAACTTGTTAACTAGTAAACTCATTCAGGCTCACTAGTATACATGCTACGAGTTAACTCGTGGATATTTAGGATAAAAATAGTCAAACTAGTTTAACTAGTGGACTTCTTGGCTCTAACTAGTTAACTAGTAAACATTTTGAGTCTCACTAGTTAACTAGTAAACACAAAATACATGTTACTAGTTAACTAGTGGATATTTAGCACCTTACTAGTTAACATGTAGAGATTTTTTTCCCTACTAGTTCACCAGTACATGTTTCAGTGTTCTACTAGTAAACTAGTGCAGTCAAAGACCTCACTAGTATAGGAAACTGAGCTTTGATATCAAAGATATCTAATATATGTTCAATAGGCTTTCCATAATTGGCTTTCCATAACACCAAGACCTTCCCTCTATCATAGCAAATACCAAATAAAACCTACTTTAAAGAAACATTTTTCACTTTGTCTATGAGTTACATGTTCTGCATAAAATTAAATTACACAATAAACAAGGTCAATTGTAATGGCCCATCTAAAGTAACTCCCTTATTATTGATTGATAATTCTGCTTTAGTTATGCATTGCAGAAACTCACCTCTGATTCAAATGAGGTCAGCGAGCAATCCCCTGCCATCCTGCCTGTGTTTGTCATTGGAGACTCTGCAGTGTCACAGGCCACTCAGCTGTGTAGATCTCTGATGGGAGATTTAAGGCAGAGGTATGTGGGTGTAGTCCACTCCTCTTACAAAACATTCGCTGCAGCTCAACAACCTTACTGAATCTAAATGTCACACTGTCAACAAATGCTGATTCTCACTTACCAGCCTCTCCAAATAGGAGAGAGGTTAGGCTTTTCCCACCATGTAAAGTTTGTATCCAAGAAATGTGTATGCTGCCTACTATTCCCCACATGGCATAAATCCTTTACCTGAACCAACAACACATTTGTTTTCATTGCTTTGACTTCATGTTGCAATGACTGTGCATTACATATTTGTTATAGTTATTACCATTCATTCAAATTACAACCAAAGCTCCAACATTTCAAAACAATGTCTACCATTTTGCATTGAAGCTGTAGAAATAAAAACTTACGAGGGACTGCAGCAGTCTAACATCTGATTTTAAGCAACATTTTTTTTTTCCTTAGTTCCGTTTACAGAGTACTTTAAACATTTTAAAATAATGCCTTTTATTCTAAATAAGGATGCTTTGCAGACAGACAGGGTCCTTCTTTTTTTTTTTTAAAAAAAATAAATAAAATAAATTTAAACCTGAAAAGCCAAAAAAATAAAAACACATTAACCAAAGTCAATTGGCGCTAATCTATATCTGCAGCAGCACCATCTGACTCAGGATGTGGAAAAAATGACATTGGTTATCAGTGACTGTTCATGCCAGTTCCAGGTAGACACCTGTAATGTTTAGTGTTGCTTCATAATGTAATTCAATATTAACTTATCACTGTCAATGTTTCTCAGTGGAACTGTAGTATTCTTCTAGCTGTCTCTGCTAAACATTACATGATGCCCATAGTCATAGAGAATGAGCTGGCAACTTTTTACACAATGAACACAGATGCACAATCTATCTATCTATCTATCTATCTATCTATCTATCTATCTATCTATCTATCTATCATTGTGGTTCACTAAGAAGCGACCAAACTGAGAAAAGCAATACAGCCCATTGCTACATTGCTATCAGGTTTTTTCCCCCGAAAGTTTGATCTGAATTTTCTTTTTAAAAGGTGATGGAGTGTCTCCAGATGTTTGAAACCTGTGAGTGTAGTATATTATACTGTGAGCCAAAATCTACAGTGAGCTAATGACTGACACCATACTTCCCACTCTTTAACAGGAATGTATCAAATTATATATGTATAATAAAATGACATCAGATTAAATTAAATTTGACTTTTTTGTAATGTATCTGTATCCCTTTAAGTGATTCATTTATCTATTTATTTATTAAAAATGACACATTTCCCCCGTTCATAGATTATTCCAAAATTGATTGCTCCAGAAAAGGTATTGTTTCTTCTTTTATGGATGGATTGCTGAACGAACGGGATGAAAGCTTCTACAAAATTACCAAACGTATGTAATAGAGCCTAGTGTCCACCAGAGGGCAGCTGCATCATAGAGTTCAAAGTATGATGAGCTTTACTCATTACTGTAACAATATAGGTTACTTAAGTTTTTTTTTTTTGGTTTTTTTTGCTATAGCTTGAACTCGTTTTACTAACACTCATAAAAGAAAGTATGTGAAGAACAATTCCACAAAAACAACTAAAGAAGAAAGAAGAAGCAGTAGATTATGTTATGATGGGGGAGCTGCAAATCTTGTCATCTATTTGGACCAGTCACAAAATATTTCTCCACTAGCATGATGCTTGTTCTATACCAGATATCTGCGTAACTAGCCCCTTTGTCTTCCTGCCTCTTTCTCTCCTTGTCTCCATGCTTGCAAACTACTCAAAATGGCTAACCCTGGGCCTATTTGTAGAGCTCAGGCCCCTGCCTGATGGCTGCTGTGTTTTTCAGTATTGGCTTGTACTGTTGGGTACTGAGTACTATTGAGTATCATTGGCTCCAAGAGAAGACATCTCAGAGGAGATTAGCTGAGTTCTACGGCAAGAACCTTGACAAGATCAACGTCAATTTAAATAATACTATTGAATCAACCTTCTACATCATGTTGTGTGAATCTTATTCATTTCAATTCAATTCCAAACTTTATTTATATAGCGCAAAATACAAAAAAGTAATCTCAAATCGCTGAACAAAATATAAAGTCCATAGTAACATAGAAAGAACCCAACAAGATCCACATAAACAAGCATTTAGCGACAATGGGAAGAAAAAACTCCCTCTTTTTATGGGAAGAACCAGGTTCATAGGTGGCAGCCATACGCTTTGACTGGTTGGGGTAAGTGAACAGAGGGTCAAACAGAATAGGATAGAAGGATAGTCCATCCGAGTGTCCCAGTCTAGTTGAGCCGTGAGCCATCGATCAGGAGCTGCCAGCTGGCAGGAAAAACTATATATATATATATACATATATATATATATATATATATATATATATATATATATATATATAGCAGTGTGAACAGTATATAGCAGTGTGAACAGTATGATGGGTTTTATGCAATGAGGGACAGAAGTGGGGGTTCCTACAATCCGGCACAACTGTGTCTGACTGGACATCATCCCATTGCAGCCCATTAGAGCTATGTGTAGATGGTGGATCGTGTTTGAATATAATGTTGGTGTTCTACTATATGATCTTAGTTCTTAGTTCCTATTTTTAGGTTTAGAGCTTTGTTCCTAGTGGTTAGGTTAACGCTATTATACGGTATACGCTTTAGCATATAAGTAGGTTTTGAGTTTACTTTTAAAGGTGGAGAGAGTAGCAGCCTCCCGTACTAAGACTGGGAGCTGGTTCCAAAGGCGAGGAGCCTGGTAGCTGAATGCTTTGCCTCCTGTTCTACTTCTAGACACTTTAGCAACTTCCAGAAGCCCAACAGACTGAGAGCGGAGTGATCTGCCCGGATAATAGGACACTAACAGGTCTCTGAGGTATACAGGAGCTTGATCATGTAGAGCTTTGTATGCTAACAAGTGGATTTTAAACTATATTCTAGATTTTATAGGAAGCCAACGCTGGAGAAATGTCCTCGTGATTTGTTTATCTCTAAGGTGTTTTGGACCAAATAAAATCACTTTGGTTTTATCCTGGTTAAGGAGGAGAAAGTTATGGCTCATCCAGGATGTGATGTCTTTAAAACAAGTCTGGAGTTTTAATAACTGATGAGTTTCATCTGATTTAATTGAGAGATAAAGCTGTGTATCATCGGCATAGCAATGGAAATTTATATTATGTTCTCTGATAATGTTACCTCGTGGAAGCATATATAATGTAAAGAGTATTGGTCCCAAAACTGAACCTTGTGGAATTCCATGATTAACTCTGGCGTGCACTGAGGAGAGATTATTAACATGAACAAAGTGGGTTCTGTCTGATAAATAGGATTTAAACCAACCCAGCATTTCTTTAATCCCAAAAACGCTTTCCAGTCTCTGCAGCAGTAGATGATGATCCACTGTATCGAAGGCACCAGAGCTGAGACCAACCCTCTGTCTGAAGCTAAGAGGAGATCATTGGTTACTTTTACTAAGGCAGTCTCTGTGCTGTGATGGGCTCTAAAGCCAGACTGAAAGCTCTCATATAAATTGTTCCTATGTAGGTGATCACATAGTAGACCTGCAATGACTTTTTTAAGAATTTTGGAAACAAAAGGGAGATTGGATATTAGCCTATAATTGGACAAGTCACTTGGATCGAGGGTAGGTTTTTTAAGGAGAGGTTTGATTACAGCGGTTTTAAAGGCCTGTGGTACATAACCTGTTACTAGAGATGTGTTAATCCAGTTCACCACATTAGTGCTGATTAGTGGAAGAACATCTTTAAATAGTGGAGTTGGGATTGGATCTAAAAGACAGGTTGTTGGTTTAGAAGAACTATTGAGGTCAGTTCAGGTAGGCATGTTGGGGATATTTCAGGAGCTGCTTTGTTTGAGAAGCACACCTTATCTTGTCTTTTCTCTCCACAGAACACATACTGCAGGTGGAAGAGGAAGTCGGTAGGAGTGAAGGTATGACTCCAGAGTAAACCCTTGTCCCAGCCAGTGACTTCCCCTATTAGTGGTCAGACCATACCATTTTTAGATTCTCATATCCGGACTAAAGGGTAGTGTGTTTTTTTTATTTTTGTTTTTATTTAAGTTTTGTTTTTTGTATTGCACTTCCTCCTCAGGCAGGCAACCGAGGTTAAAGTGTTGATGTTACCGTGGAAGGTAACATATTTGTATATTTGTATTATTTTTGTAAATATCTGAATCATATTGGTATATATTTGTATATTATTATTAGTAGTAGTAGTAGTAGTAGAAGTAGTAGTATTATCTATCCTAATTTATTTTCTACTACTGTAATATGTGTGTTTCTGATCCCTATTTTTAACAGTCTTTTACTTACTTTAAACTCCTTCCCTCTGGCAGACGCTACAGATCACTGTACGCCAAAACAACCCGCCATAAAAACAGTTTCTTCCCCCAGGCTGTCACTCTGATCAACACTAAACAGTCAAAGAGTGTCAGTCCTGTTTCTGTGAAAAAACCCTGGAACCAAACATAACAACCTTGGATCAATCTGACACTGAGAATGTTCATGTACATACCTTTAATTTAAATGTTCTACTGCACTACTTATCAATGCTCTACTGCACTATTTTCCTTTTATTATTATTATATTTTATTATTATCTTTCTTTTCTATTATTTTCCTTCTTTTATCTTATTTTTTAATTTTTATTTTGTATCTATTTATTTATTTTTTATACTATTATTATTATTATTATTATTATTATTATTATTATTATTATTATTATTATTATTATTATCTTGTTATTTGCACATTCTAGTCTAACTACTGTTTATATTTATACTTATGTTTATACTTATTATCATCTTTTCTAGTTGATTGTTTATTGTTGAATTTTTTCACTATTGGAGAGAACACAGTTGACCGAGTCAAATTCCTCGTGTGTACAACATACACTTGGCGAATAAAGATGATTCTGATTCTGATTCTGATTCTTATACACTTATTTATTGTTTATTCGTCCTTTTGTCTTTGTTAATGTTTTTCTTCTTTTATTTGTGATTATTTTTCTGTGGCTGTAACAAAAGCAATTTCCCCCAGAGATTAATAAAGGAATTCTGATTCTGATTCTGATTCTGATTCTGTTCCGGTGTGAAAGCAGCATTAGGGTGTAGCAGGTCCTGGTCCCTCAGTGGAAGATCAGAGTCTGGTCAGAATTTGGGTAACCCTTGCAGCTGTCCTAGCTCATGATGGAGGCAAGCCTTAGCTACACACTCATATCCGGTGTATCAGCTCTGAAACTATTGTGTAGGTAAATAAATGACTGAAGCACAGGAAGGCAGCCAAGCAAACAAAAGAACTGTACCTTCATAGTGTTTTCTCAAGTACATGGGAGGGGGTTTGCAAGTCGAGTAAAATGCGTTCACACTGGTAAATCTACTGGATTCCAAACCTTGAACTGGTGCAGTGTCATATGATGAAGCAGGGTTGGAAAAAAGCTGTTTGCACCATTAGTCCTACTTCTGTAACATACCAATTTGATATCTAAGCTTGCTGAACAACAATGGCAGTTCAAAAATGTATATATATATATTTGCATTCATGTGTTGAAATGTGGTGATGTTGATCCAAGTGTTCCAATGTTACCTAATGCGCTCTCTGCGCAGTAACACTAACCCTGTGAAGTCCTTTCTTACCATTTTAATGAAGCTGCTATCTTCATAAAAATGTTTTGGCAACATAACAAAAACAATTGTTGTAGTTTTACTTCATTTGTCTGTGAGAGCTACAATAATTACAACCATTTCTTTGAGTCATGAAGAACATATAAATTTGATCAGCACAACATTCTGTACTGGGCAGTGGGAACAAGACAACTGCTGTACAGATCAAGATACAATGGGCATCAACAGGCAGGATAAAGTGTAATATGGTGATAGCAGACCTCCTCTCTCCAATTGTTCTATATTAATCCCCGTTCATTCAGTACCAAGCAGCAACCACGTCCTCCTATTTAATAGAAGGGAAGGACGACCAGAGCCAGTCTTGTACCTAGACTGCAGTCACTCAATGGGCCTTTGTGAATGCTGCCATCCTTCCCCGGCCCAACCCTGGGAGCCCATTCAGGAGTGTCACATGGCACCCTCACTCAGTGAGCATCTCACAATGCACCCCTGTCGTTTGCACCTCATTGACATGCAGTCATAGTGACGACTATACCGGAGAACGGTTGTGCTCTTCCATCAGATTCAAAGGAAATGAAGTGCCAGGCTGGATGGCCAAAGTGTGGCTTCCTGGATACCTTGTTCATATTTATTGGGAGGAAGTGTGTGGGTGTGCGCGTGTCTGTTGGTGGCACTGTATTTTTCAATGTAATGAAATAACATGTATAATATGACAACATAGCATTTGTGCACACACTGTTATTTTTTTTTTTTTTTTTTTTTGGGGGGCAAGGGATCCAGACATGCCTTTAGCCCTTTACCAGCTGTAGTTTGCCGCCTGTGACCTGATCAAATAATCTCAGATTGAAATTTACTATTCCACTCGGATTTTGTCATTGATTTCCCATTTTGTGCTAATCATTATTTGGTATTAGCAGTTGAGATATTGACAATATAATGTAGTGGTGAAACACTTCAGAAAGACAAAGAGTGATGCAACCTGAATGCTCATCGTACGACAAGTGCAAACAATAGCCTTGATTTTTCAGATACATCAATCACATCAGTATTTTACACTTTCGTGTAAATAATCAATCAGTCCCCTAAATTTTTTTTTTTTAAGAAGACATGAACCAAGTAGGGCTAATGCTATCCCATATTTACAATTCAAAACTGCTGGTACAGATTTAGTGAACTCAATGAGGTGCTCATATACACATCTAAGATAATATAACCCAAATACTACAGCTCTTTTTGGGTTTACGTGTTCATTTGGTAATAAATATACTGAAAAAACATAACATTAAGTGTTTGTTTTTTTTAATTATTAAACAAAAGGCTCCATCCTACAGACAGGTTGATATAATTTTCACCTGATTTTCTTTTTAAACATCTCAAGCTTTGATTATTTGTACAGCCAAATCCTTTGTCCATTAGGCTGCCAATGTCTTTCTACATCTACATCTAACTACATCAGTCACTGTCAATCAGAAGTATGAGTGCAGAGCACATTGCAGAACCATTTATCAATACATTTCCAACTTAATATGAAAGGTTTCCTCCTCCTTTTAGGACCAAAGGTAGGTTTGCACTGCAACATTTCCTTTATCCACTAAGATTACTGGTAAATTGTAGCACAACTAAAAATACAAAAAAGTATTCATTTAAAATAGCCAAAACATCAGTAATACCTAAATAAAACTCTTAACTTACTTAAACAATCTTGCCGACACATAAACAACTATAAGGGCTATTCATGATTTAACATAAAAGCTCAGGGGGAGATGAGACATAAAAAGGTTGGGAACCACTAAATCACATTAATATCATGAACACATTGTATATACTGTACTAAAAAGACTATTTTAAACCACACAGCAGCCATACTTGTGATAAATAAGTGTGTTGATTTTATGTGCTCTTGCATTGGATGTGCAAATGAGTAAAGGCTGAACGATATATATATTGAAATTTATTATATATTAGGACAAGCCCCTTAAGGTGTATCACCTCATTTTAAAGGGGGTCCCAGAATTATGTTTACAAATACATAAGTACAACATAATAATATAAGAACAAAACATACCAGTACAGACAAAACAAGCAAAGTACACAGAGAAATTAACAAACAGTGTTGACATTATTGAAAGCATACACAATCATTTTGAAGATAAGAAAACAAAGTGTTTTTAAATATGTGAAATGATGACAAGGAACGAAGATTTAAAGGTAACTTATTCCAATCGGAAGGAGCACAAAACATAAAAGCTTTTACCGACTTCCTTTGAAACAGAGCGAACTGTGAAGAGAGACTGATTATAACTTCCGAGAGAATAACTTGGTGTGTAAATAACAAAAAATTGTTTAAGACAGTAAGGATAATTAAAATTTAGACATTTAAAAACAAATTGATACCAGTGAAATTAATGTCTTGCATTAAGAGTGAGCCAGCTGAGTGTATCTAACATTGTACAGTGATGCGTAAAAAGGACAACCTAGTATAAATCTGCAGAGGCTATTAAATAAAACATTAAAGGCATGAAGTGCAGTTTTAGATGCATTTTGATAAACAATGTCAGCATAGTCTATTATTGGTAATAATATGAGTTGTGAAACAAGTTTCTTTTTAACGTTTAATGTGAAGCAGTGTTTAGAGTGGTAAAAACACCAGCACTAAAATGTACTTTTTTAATGATATGATCAATGTGTTTTAAAAGTAAGAGCAGAGTCAATCCACACACTAAGGTATTTCACATACTCTACCTCCGATAGAGCTCCAACATCAGTAAAAGACTGGACTTATTTTTCACAGCGAAAAGCATTGAGTTTGTTTTTGTTTTCGTCAGCAACAATTTGTTTGGAGAAAACCAAATCTGTAGGGAGTTAAAATCAGTTTGCAAGGCTCCTGAATAAGTGTCTTTGAAGCTTAGGGTGTGTATATAATAGTATCATCTGCATATAATTGCACAGAACAATCAGAAAGAATGAGTGAAAGATCTTTAATAAAAATAGAGAATTAAAGTGGCTCTAAAGTTGAGCCCTGAGGCACACCTATCTGTTGAGTGAGCACATCAGATTTACACCCTCTGAAAACCACACATTGTTTTCTGTTGTGAAGATACGTGTTAAACCACAGCAGAGCATGATGAGAAAGACCAATTTTATGGAGTTTATCCAAGAGAAGATAATGACCGACCAGATCGAAGGCTTTAGTAAGATCAATAAATATTGCACCAGTAAGCTTCCCATGATCAAAGGCTGAAAAAACGTCGTTGGTGAATTTTATGATAGCAGTAGTTGTAGAATAATTAGATCTGAAACCAAATTGATGTTGAGAAACTATATTATTATTGTCAAGGTAATGTGATGATTGATATTTTTTTCAAATACTTTGGCAGTTGAACAGATAATTTTGATTGGTCAATAATTATTCGGATCAAGTTTGTCACCACCCTTAAGAAGCGGCGTAATACGGGAAGTTTTCCAGATAGATGGTATTTCATAAGTACACAATGATAGATTAAACAGATCGGCCAGTTGATAAATGACTATATGAGATGCAATTCTGATGAACTTGCTTTCATATCTATCAAGTCAAGAACCACTACAGTCTTTCAAATCAATAAAAGCATGTTTGACATCTAAAAGAGAAATTGTTTGATAGTCAAAGGACCTTTACAAAACTGAAATATATCGTTCGATAAGATATGATATGCGTATGCTTGTGATGACTTCAATCAATTAATTCTACTTTGTACTGGAAGCCAGTGGAGAGATTTGAGGACTGAAGTGATGTGCTCAAAGTTTTTCCTTCTACTATGCACCACATTCTATGGTTTGTTTTTCTTTTATTACACTCCTATTGAGTTGAAAAGGTCACACCTGCAGTAACCATGTAAATATGTCCACAGCTAAAGTCACTTGTATTCTGCAATATTTTTTTGTGTCTTTTGCATTCCAAAAATATTGAATCGTTATCGCGAGTGCATTATTGTTTATCGTATTGTGAACTCAATGTATCGTCCCAAATCAGAGCTGCTACAGGAGTTCAGCAGTAGGAAGGGGACGTGTCAAGCTGGTTGGCCCTGCAGAGCCATCAATCCATTTTCAGACCTGCTTCTTCCTGTTTTTCAGGGTTGCTGTGGTCTGCTTGTGCTATCTCCAGCTTGCATGGGCGTTGGGTACACCCTGGACAGGGCCAGTCCATCGCAGGGCAATACAGACAACCACTCACAGGCAATTTAGAGACTCCAATCAGCCTAACAGTCAAATTTTTGGATTGTGGGAGGATGCCGGAGTACCCGGAGGAAGCACGGGGAGAACAAATTCAACACAGAAAGGACCCAAGTGTCCACCCCAGGGCTTGGACCCAGAACCTTCTTGCTGTGAGGCAGCCACCGTCTTAGAGACGAAATCTTGCACAATTGGAACTTCAATTATTCTGTAAAAAAAACAAAGGTTTGTTTTTAAATAAAATAACACCCATGTGAAAGTTTACCTACATTTATGAACTCTAAAACTGTGCCATGTGGGTAATAACACAATAGGTAGAAACCCCAACCTGAACCATAGAAAGTGGCTTTGATCAGAAATGGCACGACTAAGAACAAATGGATTATGTTCATGAAACGGAAATAAAAGAATAATAATTTAGTTAGGGTTGGGTTTAGAAATGTAACTATTACTTTACCTCTATAAAAACGTACAAGTAATATTACTGATTCAAAAAAGTACAAGTACCCATAAAAGCAACTCAATTACAGTAACGTGAGTACTTGTAATTCATTACTTTGATTTTAGGATGGAGAAATATGCACCAATGATGTTTGGGATCCAAACTCGAGTTTTGTTCATTATATATTGTCACAGAATGGAGCATCCCCTCCCTCCTCCCCAGTGCCCGCCGTGGGTCCATTCCAGCATCATAACGCCCTGTCCTCAGAAGCACTGCAGACTTCACTTCACCCGCATCGGTGTGCGCACGCAGAGCCCACTGGGAGGAGGCGGGACCAGGCTACTGGTGGTAGTGGGAGTGGGTGGGACTCCTAACTCGTGTACGTGCAAACCGAGTAGACTAGACTGGTAGGAGCGATCCCTGCCGTGACTGACTGTGCTGTGTTTGCTGAAGAGCACTAGAGAAGCAGAGCGAGCTCCAACATCCAGACACACACACACACACACACACCGTCCTCGGTTCTTTCCTCACCGCTGTGTTCGTCCGTGTCCGTCCGTTAGTTTCCAGTGAGACCTCGGGTCGTTACCTCCACCGTCACAGGCCGGGGGGCTGTGTGATGAGGTGCTCCCTCTGCAGGGAAGAGGTTTGAGGAGATAGGCGTGTTTGTCGTCGGCTGGGACAGACTTCCAACTTGGGCTGTGTTGCCCTCTGTGTGACAGCCTGACGGTGTGAAGGAAGCCGAGAGAGAGGCTCACATCCCCGGGCAGGGCGGGAGCATCGTCGGTGAGTCCTGCATCGTTAGCTGCTAGCCCTCCGTTAACTGTTGATGCTGTCATGTTTATGGCTTTAAACCTGTCTCTCATCACTGCTGGTATTTACCTTAGCCTAGACTACTACACGTGCTGTCACCTTTTTATATGAGGATTTAACGACGAGGCGTGTTGACAATAACGCATTTTTAATGGGTATTCTAAGGTAATTGGGACTGTCCACGTACAGGGTCACTTAGCCACTAGCTAGTAAGCCCACACCTATATCAGACCTTTAATTAAGCCTATGGTGCTGAATGTAACGGATTATAACGAGTTATCAGTGTGATACACCTCTCTACTAAGAGCTGTACCCTCTAAGTCTGGTGTTTCCAAAGTCTGGTGCGCGTCCCCACTGGGAGCGAAAATCAGCTGCAGGAGGTCTATGCCAAAAGTTTGTCTTTTGAAGACCAAAACGATAATGATGACTGTAGTGCACATCCAAATCTATAGCTTGAATAGTTAACTGGCTTCAAATACAGTATCATTATTAACAATGCATTATTGGATCTCCCTTAAAGCTGATATTTGGAGTTTCTGAGAAATCTATGTTTATGTATGATTATTTTGAAATGCGAAAAAAAATACCTAACTAGTCTTTTACTATGCTCTGCTGCCGGTGGTCATCCATATACATTAATGTATATAAGTCCCTCCTTCATCCTATAGACCCCTATACAAATGGAAATGGTCGCTGAATGCGCCCAGCCAATAGATAGATTTGCGACACGTCACACATCCGGGACATTTGATCTAGTAACTCGCCCCGCCATTTTAAGGGGTGCCAACAACTACATAGTTACTACTACTGAAAGCGACACACAAGCTCTCACATTTCTCTACCTTTTTGAGCCCCCGTAAAACGTTTATCATGCCTAAAAGGTGTGCTGCTTTTGGATGCGGCAACCACTCGCTGCAAGGCGGGAAGGTATCGTTTTTCTTGTTCCCAACAGAGTTGGAAAAACAATCGAAATGGGCACAAGTTTTGAGTAGAGTCAGCACCGACGGAACTCGATTTGAAATGACATATTTGGGTCAATGGCAGTGAATGAGTTAAAAATAGCCATGGCGTATAGTCTTACCTAAAAAAAGATGTATGCCTCCAGACTTTTGGACATTCGTATTTTCTCTTTTGTGAACACACCAGGAGTCTCGACGAGGTACTCGTAAATAGCTGGCCACTCCAGATCAGGCCACCCAGTTGGGTTGTCTTTTCACGAACCGTGAGGAATTTGGTCTGGACAACACTCCAAACTGAGCAAGAACAGCTTCTTTTCATATTTCAGTCTTACTGGGGGATCTAATCCCAGTCTATATTCGTAAGACATGGCGTTTTCTTCACCAGAGTCGAGTGTGTTGCTAGCTCATTTGTTGGTACCTCTCAAAATGGGGGGGGAGTTACTTGGCCAAGTGTCCCGGATGATGACGTCACAGCGAACGGTTCTATAGGCTTCGACTTTGTGTTTTTTAGTCTGCCAATCAAAGTGAATGTGGACCTGTGCACGGAACCAAGGCCGCGCGTCACAACAGCAAACGGGTAAATATGACTTTGTCTCTTACCTGACCCATAGACCTATATCAATGTGACCCGATGCAACCTTGTTATGTTCCGCGACGCGCGTGCAGAAAAGTAAAGGCGTGGCTTCTGGTAGATTGCAGAGGCAGTGGGAGGAAGTGAGGCTGTTTAGGGCGAGACATCGAGACGTCCCCCTTTCAGAAACTCCGGATATCAGCTTTAAGTGTGATCAAAACTAGTTAGTATAGATAATTTTCCAATAAATGCGAGTAGTTTTGTTTGTTGCAGATCAATTTATTCCCCCTCCCAAGAGTTTATGGAAACCTATGTGTAAATCACGATGGAATAGTGAATGGCTGTAATGGTTTTGAGGTTTCATTAACTGATAAATTATTATTTATTATTGTTTACAATATTGTCAAGGTAGCGTGTTCACAAAATGTTACTTTGTGGCCACATAAGTATTCATAATAATAGATTAATAATACCTTTCGTTTATGCTAGGAAGTGATTGTGTTTTAACAGCTGGTCCATTGGTCGAGTAGTTAATGCAGTGTACCTGCAATCGTTTGGTTCTCATTGGTACAGGATTGATAGCCCGTTTTTTAATGAGACATATTATTCGTTCATTTTTTTTTTTTTCATTGTTTCATTACATTATACAGATTGTAAAATACAATCAGAACACATAGGGTTTGACTTTTTTGGCAATCTAAACTTCATAGTTTTGTAGTCTATTTCTTCTAAATGTTAATGCCATTTGTGTACTTAGCATAGTTCATTTAGTATTAATTGCATTGAAGCAAAATTAGTGGTTGACGGAGCTGTAGGTTATGAAAAGTGGCCCATTAACACAACATGGGCAAACTAAACCAAGTTTTAGAGCCACTCGTGTAAAATAACCATTTTATCACCTAAGGACTTGCTGCCGTTTTTATTATGCTGGCTTTTTCCTAACCCCAACAAACATAGACATATTAATAAATTAAAAGTGCACTTTTCACGTTGTATGTAACTACTGTAAATGTCAAAGACAATGTTTTTTTTTGAAGAAATCTTTGAACTTTTCAACCAATATTGAACATATATTTCAAACTTTATAAAATCAGCCATAATATAAACTTTAACAAAATAATGCAAAGAATGATCTTGGCTACTATGCAAGTACTGAAAAAAAAATAATTAGAAGTAATTGTAGTGGGTATAAAAATTCTGTCAAGTCCCTGATTGTAACAGTAAATGAGGTAAAATCTACAGATGTGAGATCAAGAACAAAAAAAATGGGCATGGTTTTAAAGTAGGCTGGTGTGAGCTGTAAATTGGCCATCCTCAGTCATATGCAGGCACTTTACAGTGAAAACATAAGTGAAAGGGTTCAAACTGTAATGGTTAGCTCATTCAATTCCAAATGTTAATCTGATTTATGGTCAGTAAGTGGAGCTTGACCTGCATTGGTTCTATTGGAGCCCTTTTCTCTTTGGAAAATCTCTGGACTGTGCAGACTCTTCCTGTTTTATTAAAAGCATGTATTCTGTCATGTGGCTGCCCTGAGTCCCAGTTTGACTAATAGAAAGTAAAACAAATTACTGAAGTGTTTTTTTTTTTATATAACTTAATTGCTTTTTACAACTTAATGTGGATAATGTTGAATCAAGCAATACAAGACCAAGTAGACAATGAACCCTTTCATGATGCACTTTAATATTTATTCCCTGGTGGCCTATGTAGCTTGATGTTTTCTTTTTTTGTTGCTGGAATGAGTTTTGTCTGTATGCCAAAGTGATGAAAGTATTAATAGTGCGGCCTGTGCCAAAAGTTTGGCTTTTTAAGACCAGAACGATGATGATGACTGTAGTGCACATTCAAGTGTATGGCTGAGTAGGAAACTGGTCTCAGATACAGTATCAGTCTTAACAATGCATAATTGGATCTCCCTTAAGTGTGATAAGAATAAGTAGGTATAGAATATTTTCTAATAAATGCAAGTAGTTTTGTTTTTTGAACTGTAAATAGATTGCAGAGCAAATTATTCCCCCTTCCAAGAGTATCTGGCAACTTATGTGTGAATCACGATGGAATAGTGCAACAGGGAACATTGTAGGGGTGTTGAATTAAAAATTGATTCGTCGATATATCGCGATATTATGTTGCGTGATTCTCAGATCGATTATAAATGCATCCATATCAATTTTTTTTTAATTAATAAAATAAAATAATGACAATAATAATAATCTTTATTTAACCAGGAAAGTCTTTTCCACTGCAGAAGACATTGTAACTGCACAAAGAAGTGTGCTGAAACCTGGGCATGTTGACCAGCTTGTGTTTTTTCAATAAAATCTAAAAAGAAAGTACTAACTTTCTGCATTTATTTGTTGTTCTAGGCATATACCTCAGTTAAGTTGCACTAAAGTCAAAGTTGGTTTAAAAGCCACAGGCAGATTGTATGTTATTTTTTATTTTAAGTTATTGGCACATGGCATGTTAAAGCCTATGTTTTGAGTGTAAAATATGCCGATAAGATATATTTAATACATAATGTTCTCATGAAGGTGTACACATTTACACATTAGTTGTTTCTTAAGTCAATAATTGCCTTATACTTTAATATCGTGATATATCGTATCGTATCGGGATCTATGTATCGGGATACGAATCATATCGCCAGATGCCAGGCAATATTACACACCCCTAGAACATTGCAATGGTTTTTGCTATTGAGGTTTCATTAACTGATGAATTTGTAAGTGTTATAGTGGAATATGTGCTTTAATGGCTTACTAAAACTTTGACTGCACTCTTTAACGTGAAAGCCAGTATTGTGTAAAAGCTGTATCATCAACAGCACAATGTAAGAAAAGAAGCAGAAGTAAAAAAAAAACAATCCTCCAAAAAAAAAAGCTGTTCTTTAAACTACTGTTTTTCAAAACACAAATAAGAATGTGAGCTTGCCTGAGAGGTATCAAGCAAAAGGAAATTGAGTTCTCTGTGGCTTTATGCAATTTCATCAAATGCAACGAGTTGTTATTACCTACACGGGATTGCCTGCACTTGGTTATTGTTTACATGACCAGCTTGTGGACCTCGACATGTAAAGCCTATTAGTCACACAACAGGAAATGAATTTGTTTCTCTGTTCAGCTTCACATGTATTGCCTCATTGTCTAGTTAAAGAGGAAATGTGGCCAGAGGTCTCTGAAGAGACAAGGTCAAAAGGTGCATTATTTAACGTAGTGGTTTTATTCCTAAATTAATTCATTAAAAATTGATTGGATGATTTCCATAATTTGATGAAAATGTCTCAAAAATACACAATAGGTATTAATTCAATTTAATCTGTAGCGCTACATTCAAATCTCACTGTCTTGCGAGATTTTGTAGCGAAAGACTTCACACAAGATTTTACAAGTCTATATGTTTATCTCTTATAAACACTTTGTACAGATTGTGTGATAGTCTCTATAAACATGTAGGCGAGAGTATGTTCATTTTCACGTTGCCTTTTTCCGTTTCACAAAGTTAATTTGCATTTGTTGACCCGTGTTATTGAAACAAACTAAAATGACAACGGCTAACTGTTCTGCAGCTTTTATTGCGTCTACAGTGTTGAAGCTGCTGGACATTTACCATGATCTTGTTATTGCAATTATCATAATTTATGCAGCGCTTATGGGCTACAGTTAGAATCCACCAAGGAAGGACGTGTTGATTGAGAGGTTGTCCTAGTATGACTTAAAGGAGCAAAATAGGAATGAGAGAAGTCCTATTTGGAAAAAAAATGCAACCTATTGGATTAAAACATCTTTATAATAAAAACATTAATAATCATGACCTTACTATAACATTAAATATCCTATAAATAATTATAAATACTATCTTCCTCAGTGTGCCATTAGATAGGTAATCAGTTAAGTTGACATGTGCTGAGTGTTCACAGACTAAGAACTGATACGTCTGGGGCCACCTACAAGCTTCAGCATGACTTGCTTTCCTCACGTGACGAAAAGATGCATTTATAGCGACAGTGACCCTGAGCTACAGTGTTGAAGGAGTCCTGTTTCCTCAAACATCTATGACTGTGAGTAGATACACTTCATATAGACTGTTTACAATCTTCTCCAATGATGGCGCAAAGTACCGGTAGGTGGTTTTAAATGAACTCTTTGCCACTAATGAGTTGCGTCGCCTGGTAAAAATGATAGTAAAATTATATTAAGTTGAAACAAGGTTAGAATTGTGACTTAAAGATTAAAATGTTGAGAAGTATCACTGAAATTTTGTTTATAAACCTGGAAGTGGATACACCAAGTGGGTCATTGGACAGCTGTGGTTGTCAGTTCTCTTGTGTTTTTGCGAGCTTGTGTTACTATCAGTATAGGCTAATGGGTTACTTATGGAGAAAGAACGGGATGAAAAAACTTACACTGAACAAAAATATAAACGCAACACTTGTTTTTGCTTCCATTTTTCATGAGCGGAACTCAAAGATCTAAAACATTTTCTATATACACAAAAGACTTATTTCACTCAACTATTGTTCACAAATCTGTCTCAATCTGTGTTAGTGAGCATTTCTCCTTTGTGAGATAATCCATCCCACCTCACAGGTGTGGCATATCAAGATGCTGATTAGACAGCATGATTATTGCACAGGTGTGCCTCAGGGTGACCACAATAAAAGGCCACTCTAAAAATGTGCAGTTTTGCTTTATGGGGGGGCGGGGGTTTGTTGATTGTGGCCTTTGGAATGTTGGTCTACTCCTCTTGGAAAGTTGCTGGATATTGGCAGGAACTGGAACACGCTGTCGTATACGCCGATCCACAGCATCTCAAACATGATCAATGGGTGACATGTCCGGTGGGTATGCTGGCCATTCAAGAACTGGGATGTTTTCAGCTTCCAGGAATTGTGTACAGATCCTTGCAACATGGGACCGTGCATTATCATGCTGCAACATGAGGTGATGGTCGAGGATGAATGGCACAGCAATGGCCTCAGGATCTCTTCACGGTATCTCTGTGCATTCAAAATGTCATCAGTAAAATGCACCTGTGTTTGTTGTCCATAACATACGCCTGCCCATACCATAACCCCACCACCATGGACCACGCCATCCACAACGTTGACATCAGCAAACCGCTCACCCACACGACGCCACACACGCTGTCTGCCATCTGCCCTGAACAGTGAAAACTGGGATTCCTCCATGAAGAGAACACCTCTCCAACGTGCCAGACGCCATCAAATGTGAGCATTTGCCCACTCAAGTCGGTTACGAAGACAAACTGCAGTCAGGTCGAGACCCCGATGAGGACGACGAGCATGCAGATGAACTTCCCTGAGATGGTTTCTGACAGTTTGTTCAGAAATTCTTTGGTTTTTAAACCGACTGTTGCAGCAGCTGTCTGGGTGGCTGGTCTCAGACGATCATGGAGGTGAACATGCTGTATGTGGAGGTTCTGAGGCCGGTTGGAAGTACTGCCAAATTTCTGAAACGCCTTTGGAGATGGCTTATGGTAGAGAAATGAACATTCAATTCATGGGCAACAGCTCTGGTGGACATTCCTGCAGCCAGCATGTTAATAACTCTTTTCACACTGAAACTGCTCATGCGTGACCTGTGGGGGGGAGGGCCATAGGTTGAGAGGGATATAAACGTAAACAAGCTTGTTCACTCAGTTGATATTTCCAACCTAACAGTGTTTGTAATGTTATTCCAGAGATCTTTAGTGTTTTAATAGTGTTTATATTATTAATATTACACATATTAGGACTCAAGGAGAGACAAGGGTTTTTTGTTGAAGCCACTTTCGGCCGATCCAAGCACTTTTAAAAACCGATGGAGCAGCTCAGCAGCAGTATCAAGGGTACTACCTGGGTCTCCAGCGGGCGGAATTCGGACTCTACCTGGGAATGATGCACATATCTGAGCACTTTTGTAAAACCAATGAGAGAAGCGGTATTAAAGCGACAGACCTGCTCTGCTTCCACACTCCTTCTCCCAAGCTTTTATCATGTGATTATGTATTTTTTTCTGCATTTACCTTTATTGTTGTTAGTTTATTTTTTTGACTTGTGTAGTTGTTTTAACAACTGTAAAGTGTCTTTGAGTTTTTGAAAAGCGCTTATAAATACAATGTATCATTATTGATGGGACAAACAAGATTTCCGAGTGTGAAAAGGACAGTATAAGTTCTCACTTTGAAAAGGTAAATTTACGAAGTACACCATTCACTAACCAGGTTCATGATTATTTTTATTAAGCTATTATTTTAATTCAATTTACAACTTTAAAGGAAGTGCACAAGATGGACTGGCCGATAAGTGAAACCGCACTGATCAGCTTATTGGCCACTGTTTAAAAAGCAAGGAAAAACCTGAATTTTCAGCTCGTGTGCAGCATTAGCTTTAGTAGATAACTTGGCTTTCTACCTTGGAGACCGATACCACGTTTACGCAAAAAAACTGTCAGCCAAGGCAACCATTGAACTCAAGCGCGATAACTGAACAAGAGCAAGATTTCCGAGAGTGTGAAAAGGCTTATTGCATGCTCTCTCAGAACTTGCGACATTTGTGGCATTGTGCTGTGTGATTAAACTTAACATTTTTATTGTGGCCAGCCTAAGGCACACCTGTGCAATAATCATGCTGTCTAATCAGCATCTTGATATGTCACACCTGTGAGGTGGGATGAATTATCTCTGCAAAGGAGAAGTGCTCACTAACACAGAACAGTATTTGTGAGAAATAAGTCTTTTGTGTAGATAGAAAATGTTTTAGATCATTGAATTCAGCTCATGAAAAATGGGAGCAAAAACATTTTGTGTTTATATTTTTGTTCAGTGTACACAAACAAGATGGAATTGAGTTTTCTGTTATTGGATTACATCATTTTAAATTAAGAATAAAACCTAACTAGGAGACCACCTAAGTATTTAGATGAAATATTGAATCCACGTTTGTTTTGCTTTCAAACTTTTAAAGTCAATGTGGAAAAAGGATTTTGGTAAGATGTGATCTACATGTATTAATGAGTCATGTTTTGAGATGTCACGCATTTCCATGCTATTTTTTTGCTTTAAAAAGTGTATCTGGACATCTAGCAAATGTAGCAAAAACACACAGACATCAAATCCTGTTACATATTGTGATGTGATTTCAGTGCCTTTCTACAACTAAGAAATATTGAATCACCAGTTGACTCAATTAACTGTACGTATGTTTGGCATTATTTTGGAAAGTTTAATAGCCAGTAGGACATCTAAATATGGAATGCCAATGGAAAGAAACAAAAGGGAAATTGGTAAATTGATGTGGTTATGAGAGGAAAATGGGTAAAATCTTGAATGGAATTAGGGAAATTTTGAAATGGAAAATCAGAGGCTCTATAAAAGGCAGTTGGTTACTAGATTTAAAGCTCCCACATAATTCAAATTTCCCTTTGTAATAGTTTTCTGACAGTAATACGTATCTCCATAGCCTCATTATGATGCTCCAAAAGTGAAAATGTATGATTCCTCCCTCCCTTGTTTGCTCCACATTTTGTGAAATGTGTGCTCATACAGGCAAGTTTGAATGTGTTCTGTGCGTGACGTCATAAGAGGAATAACTCCTCCTACTGACCCTCCCTCTACCCCTGCAAGGAGGTAAGCTTCACCCTCACTATTTACTTTGCTGGTAAACAGACATGGTGAAGGCAGGACGAGCCAAGCACAAGTTTATTTTTACTCCCCTCAGCTGAGCCTCTCAGGACTCAGTGGCTGGATTCTATCTTTGCTGGTTGTGTACCAAATGACATTCCAAACGTTTGTATGTGTGTGCCCGGTATTTCACGGGGGACTGCCTTGAAAACATGGGCCCACACAGAGCTGGCTTAGCTCAAAGATTCCGGATAAAGTATGACGCTGCACCAACACTTCGTGACTCAAGCACAAACGTGGAAGATGTAAGTTGGCATCATTTTGTTTTACTGCATAAGCCTAACTAGTGTGGTAAGCTGCTAGCTGTGAAAATATCCGTACATTATCACAGAAGCTAACACTGCTCAGTTACTGCTGCTAACGTTGTGTCCATTAACACGCTAGAGCAAATAATATCAGGAGACTTTCAACATAAGATGTGTGAACGCTCCTCACCCAGAGCAGGGTGTGGAGTGGGTGTGGCCATACACAGTTCATTTGCATACCCGGAAGTACACTCTGAAACAGCTTGTACTGAGTGAAGTTTGTGAAAGCGAATTTCGGGAAGACCAATGCGTTTGGGGCAATACACTTCAAATACAATTTTGATGGGGGCTTCTGAGACTTCTGAGAAAAGCAGTATAATATGGGTCTTTTGAGTTTTTAAACCAAGGACACATAAATAAGCATTACATAACTGTTTTTACACAATGTCAAAGTTTACATAACCATGTTAGACAATACGCCCTCTCTAAATATCGTGAATGCTTTAACAAATGTTGATGCTAGTGCCACTATTTAAACTCTAAGGCTTGATTCATGTCTTTGGCCCTGTTTATTTAGGTGTTAGAATAGACACTGGATTGGAATCTAGTATTGGTGATTGATGGACAGAGGGCCTCAGTTAGACTCTGCCAGCTCCACTATAAGTCTTGTGTCTGCCTTTTCTTCCTATCTGGAGTTCGGGTTACACTGACCTAGTTTTTGTAGAACGTGGGCCAACTTTGTATAGGGTGTTTGTAAACCACATATCTATCTTTGCTTTATAAACTACTTGGATGCTACAAGTAGTGCATTGTCATATTTATCAATAGGAAGAGAGAGATATGATCCACCCTTACATTATTCTGGAATGAAGACCTGATGATTTTTTTTTTTTTTTTCAAAGCTCTCAATGCTTATTTTGTTTTAGCTCCGACCTTGATCTGCATTAGATTATGTCTGCTTATTCACTAATCTATTTTAACTTCAACTGAATCTTATTGCACAGTAATCTTTTCATTGTATGAACCAGAATGTCTCTACTACAAGAACTGAATGTAGGTGTGATACTGGCATTCAAATGATATAAAGGTATCATTTGAAAGTCAGCATTTCACCTACTTTAGCCCGCACGTTTTTGAGGAGTAGCCTGTAGCGCTGCCCCAAAGCCCCAGTGTTTGTTGCTGTCTTTCGGCATATTAGGTTTCAGATGTGCAAATCTCGTGTTAGCCTCAGCTGCTGGTGGAAATTTCCACTTCTGAGTTTGACAGCATCCTGTGAAGATGACCATGTGAGCTTACTCTTATGAATCTGATGCTGGTGATTGAAGATCATTTTAGGTGAATTACAGCAAAGGAAATTATTTTGATGCTTCTTTTTGTGCATTAAAAATTAAATGTTAGTGTTGCCCAGGAGTTCCAAATGAGGGTATGCAGTGATTAACTGCATACCCAGATGTGTTTAAGCAACCTTACTAGTTAGCACGCTGCATTAGGGCTGTACGATTTGTGACGTGGGGTGTCCTGATCCCATAGTGATATCAGATCACAGGTCCAATCAGCAGAAAATAACAAACAAAACAAAAACGAACAAACATTCCATTTGAGATTCCTCTCCAGCACTTTGAATAAATGTCAGTTTTTCTCATACCAGTTGTTGCTAATTTGAGTAATATCACTTGATTAAGCTTTTTCTAACATTCCACACTCCAAAATAAGTCATGAAAGTTTACATAAATTGTGCTGATATTGTATTGGATCAAAATCAATATAGTTATGCAAGGTTGCAATATTGGAAGTTAAAAGGTTGTATCACGACACCCCTATAAGTGACTGCATGTTTTACTTGTAATACTAAAACCAAATATATACAAGTAACTACAAAGCCAGAGGTAGCCTGCTCTTCCATCTAGAGCTTTTACAAGGGATTTCTTATGTGCTGTGCAAAGTGTTGCTGTTGATTACATAATGGGAGGAGAACAGAAGATCTGTGTGTGAGAGAGAGGCAGAATGTAGAAGAAATGAAAAAAAAAAGAGAAAATGAAAAGAAATGTTCTGATGGGGAAAGGAGAGGAAAATTGACATCTGGCCTTTCAAAAGACACCGCTGCCAAGTCATTCCATATGCTCTACATTGTGTCAGTGGCTTGTCATCTGCGTGGGATAAATCAAGAATAACACCAATCCTCTAGCTAGCATTCTTCACTACTCTGCTGTAGGATGGGACAGATGGCTTCATTACAGAGCTCCAGCATCTTTTGAGCAACAAGTTGCATTGGCCATGGTTACATTATGTTTTTTAATTCGGAATTAGTTATTCCGAATTAAATCATTTGGAATTAAAGTGTTCTGCTTTGTGTTTACATCGAAATAGTAATTCCCAAACTGAGGATTACATGGAAAACCAGTTTATTCGGCTTTAGTTAATTCCGCTTTAGGTCTGGGTGTTGGGAAGGCTCTGAATGGACGGGGAGAACGTGACGTATCACGTCTATCGGGAAAAACACACAACAAACCTTTTGTCGGCTGTAACACAGAAGACCACACAACTGTTTTCACCTTTATTTTGATTGTAGTTTTTAAACAGCAGCTCAACAATAACACACTTTGGTTCACAGAGCGGAAAGCAGATGGGACTTACACACCGGTAATTAAAGCCCGGTAAAATTCTGGAAAACAATAACCAGGAATAAATAATTGCTTCCTGGTAAAGATAGTAGCTCTAACAACCAGTACAATGATAAACTTAGTGATATTACAGCCTGTGCAGCAGTATGGGGATGCATTTCCTCCATCTCCGGGTTTTAGTATCACCTGTCCGCCGTCCGGTGAAGCCAGCTTAGTTTGCTGATCTCCATGCGTTTAATAAGTCCATGTGTCCGTGTTAATTTCCGTGCATTTATGCCTTCGTCCATTCACTCTTTTCATTAGATCCATGTCTTTTAAGGCTCTTATTGTTGTGATGTTGGCTCTAGTCTGGGAGGCCATGTTGGATTATGTCGTCACTAATTGCCGCAAGTCGTGCATGCGCAAAACGACCGGAATTAACTTAAAGCGGCTTTAAGTGTTGTTAACTGTTTACAAGAAAGAGGAATTATTTAAATCAGAATTAAAAAAGGATTAAACCAGCCACCTAAATCGGAATTAAGTTTAATTCAGAATTAAATTAGCAAGTGTTTACAAGGTCAGGTTAAAGAAGAATTATCTTTCATTCGCTTTAAAGAGGAATTAAAGCTCCCATGTAAACGTGGCCACTGTGGAGAGATGTGTGTAGTAGATTTTGTTTTAAGTGTGTCCCTTACAGTAGCTTCAGTAATGGAACGTGTTAATAGAATATTTTTAGTGGCACTGTATGCTTCTAAAAGCAAGATTAAGCTGGGAGTTTAGACATTATATGATCCCTTAAATTTAAAGACATCTTCATGTAAAATGAGGATGCTCCAGTGGCCTCTGTTGCATCTTCTATGTTGACCTTCACTTGAAACACTACCACTATCCTATTGGGGGCCATGCCCTTTTTTGTTCGAAACCTTCAAATTCCTTGAACCAAGCAGCAGCCATGTTGAAAATCTCAGCTCTGTTTCTGTCCCTGAACCACTGAGATATTTGAGCCACAGACACACAGACACACACACAGATTCCTTACTTTATAGATTAGATGACTATGCACTACTTGTAGTATCCAAGTAGTTTATAAAGCAAAGATATGTGGTTTACAAAAACCTTATACTTACTGTAGTTGGCCTAAGTTCAACAAAAACTAGGTCAGTGTAACCCGAACTCCAGATAGGAAGAAAAGGCAGATGCAAGATTTTAGTGGAACTGGCAGAGTCTAACTGAGGCCTTCTGTCCATCAATCACCAAGTACCAGATTCCAATCCAGCATGTATTCTAACACCTAAATAAACAGGGCCAAAAACATAAATCAAGTTTTTGTAGTGATACTATTATCAACATTTGTTTGATGGTTATTTTGAAAAGAGTATATTGCCTAACATGACACTGTAAATTTTGGCACTGTGTCATGACAGTAATGTGCCGCTTATTTATGTGTCCCTGGTTTTTAAAACTGAAATCTGTAACCAACTGCCTTATGTAGAGCGTCTGATTTTCCATTTCCAAATTTCTCCAATTCCGTTTAAGAATTTACCCATTTAATTTCTGCATTGGTTTACCTATTTACCTTTTGTTTTAGTTTCATCTGCTTTCCTTAAATAGATGTCCTTTCATGGCCATCAAACCTCCACAATAGTGCCAAACATGCTTAATACGGGTAATTGAGTTAACTATTATTATTAATTTCATATTTCTCAGCTGTAGAAATACGCCAAAAGCGCATGCTAAATTCCATCGGTTTTAGTTACGCTTGCTAAGACATTCAGCCATATTCTTTTCTGGTTTACTGGTGTTTTTTGGCAAAAAATATAGTGGAAATTTGTGGTATTGTCTCAAAAGTTGTAGGTGAGGGTTTCGTTTGTCATATATTGGAGTGTCCTGATCCGATAGTGATATTGGATATCGGTCCGATATCAGCCAGAAAACAATTATCGGATTTTTTTGGACTGCATTTGAAATCTCCGATATAAGCGCTCCGATAAGTTTTTATTATTTTTGTCCCCCCCCTCAGTTGTTCCCACCATATACTGACAGTAAAAAAATAACTGAAGTGTACTTTAATTGTTGACTTACAATTCTACACTACAAAACAAGTAACAAAAGTATGTATGATTCATGCTGATATCGTATTGGATTGATATCGGTATCGGTCAATACTCAAGGCTGCAATATTGGCATTGTATCGGAAGCTAAAAAGTTGTATCAACAATCCCTAGTCATATAGCTTTTTCCACTTCAGGAGCTGAGGCCTGTTGTATTGAGATTGCAAGATTTGGTAGTGTCTTTTTGCACCAGATTTGACCTTTCTGTGTCTTTGTCCTACCATTTACAGCAAAAAAGTGCCTGTAAATGTGTGATATTGTCCCACAATATATACAGTAGGTAAGGGTTTAGTCCATGTCATGTCAAGTAATTTCTGCTTGATTTTGTTTAGAAAAATATTAATAATGATAATAATATTAATAATAATAATTAAAATGATTCTAAGAAACAATTTTCTTCTTTAGCATGTATGCTCTGATCATTCTAAAAGCTAATGCATTCTGTTGAGGTAAAATACACAGAGAAAAAGAACAAAACTAGATTAGTTAGTTACTCTGTGCAGGAGAAATAAACGGCTGTGTAGTTGGGAAGGATTTCCAGAGGAGCGCTTCAAGTGAATGGTGCTTGAAAGAATGCTTAGATGTCTGTCTTGTATTTAAATAAATGATTAAGCATGGTTAGAAAAAGCAAAGAGTTCTTCCTGAAACAATGGCACCATTTTCATCTGACTCCTTACCTGAAGGTTATAGCTCAGTAGTTTATGAAACCCTGCGGCATTTTTGTGGATTTTTTAATTGTGCTATAAAAATGTCTCTAGCCACAGCATACGGGTTGATCTTCATTCATAAAGCTTTATTTAAAACCCATCTCAATTACCGTGTTTACACTGGTGCTTAATTTACTACAGTGCTCTATTAAAAGCTCCATTTCTATTGCATTCAGAGCAGATAGTGGGTCTAGACGCCTCACCCACAATTCATGACTGAGGGTTACTTAACTCTCCTCTGACCACTCACAATGCTTGTGCACAACCTGCATGCGTTTATTGCGCTGAATGCTTTCTCTTGACAAAATGATGATGTCTCTGCTATCAAAAGCAAACTGTCTATTCATCTTGTGTCATTAGTACAGAACATTTGCTATTCTTTTTTTTGTCTCTTTTTTTTGTTGTCTGTTTATATGTTCCCTCGTGATTTAAAATACTCAAGGCCAGATTATTACCTTTACAGCGTTTAACAGGACTACCATGACCTGGATGAAGAAGAATTTAACAGTTTCTTTTTCACAACGCAGAGCTCTCACAGCATTTTGGTTAGATTCCACTAAGTTTAAACGTGATATTCTAACTCTCTGACTCATTATTTTGGAATGAGGAGCTCATGATCCCTCCACTCTGTTACAGTCTTCTGACGTCACTGAGTCAGGTGTTTTACAAGTCATCCTCATTATGTAAAGGACCAGTCCTCTCTGTTCATGGTTAGACATTTTGAGGCATGAGTCGCAACTGACAATTTACTTGGAAGAAATATATAGCACAAATTCCTCAAATGAATTAGATAAACAAGTGTTTATCTTTGCAAATCTGTCCTCCATGTTGAGAGTTGGTGTTCTAAAAACTTTTAGCGATCTGTTTGGTGGCCATAGAAAAACCCACATAATGTTTCAATACTAGAGTTTAGAAAGATTTGGCTTTTTAGAAAGGCAAGAGGTACCAGACAGGGTTACAAAATGGGTTTCAGTTATTCCTGTCTCCTCTCCCTCCTCCTCCTCCTAATCCTGTCCGTGGGTGGGCAGACACATGTCTGAACATGTCCCATAGGTGTACTAAGTAAGGAGTACTTGACCAATAAGACACTTGCTGATGGGCCTCAGCTTATATGAATCAGTTTTTCATAGAGTTTTTTTCAGGTTTGTTCAAATAATGGATAAATAAGTACGAATACATAGTTCGTACATGCTTCCCCTATAACCTTATCAATAGCATCAGTACAAAAAGTTCCACTCTGCAAATAGAACACAAAAACAGACTGACCATTTATGTCATCATCATCATCATGACATTCTTTAAAAAAAATAATCATGTTTTGCATGTACTTTGCATGGTATTTCACCTGCACATTATGCACAAATTTTTAATTGACAACTTTTTTTTTTTTTTTAATCATTTTTTCTCGATTATGTTATTTTGTAATCGTTGGGTGTAATAATTGTAATCTGATTTCAATTAATTGAGCAGCCCTAATATGTAGTGCTTTTATAGTCATCAAGTTGATATTAATGTGGTTGTGTCTTGTGAGGGCTAAGTATTTTAAAAGGTCAGACTTAATTCATTAACATCTATTTAGACAGTGAATTACATAAATATGCTGAATTAAAGCAATCCTGCTAATCTGCATTTCCTAGGCAGGTTACAAAAGCATTGCAATAACACAAAGAATAAGACATTAAGTCGCAAAAAAAAAAAAACATGTTACAAAACAGTGCACAAAGACATTAAAATGAGGTTTTCAATTACATAGATTAACACTTTTTCTAAAAGAAAACAAAAATCATTTACCACAGTCATTTTCTTTTCTTTAAAGTTAATCATGCGTTGTTTGATAATTACACTGTTTTCCCCGGTCCTGTAAAATGTAAGATGTTTCCTGCAATTAGTCCAACTAACAGCTTGTGGCACAAATCATAGTCAAAGCCAAGAATACATGCATAAAAATGTCCATAGTTGCTGCTAAAAAAAAGTATTTAGTACCGGTATTTAGGGAAACTAAGAGCAAAAATCTTTGACAAACAAAGGTTTACTCGAAAAGTAGAAAGTCAAAAAGTTTGGGAACTACCACAGAAAAACAACAAAACTAAAGCGAAACTATCAGTAATTTACTTTTGATTATTTCAGCTGCTTGTATACCTATGCATTTACAGGCATGTAAATAGACTAGTGGATGGGACGATATGTTGAATTCCTAACACGATACAATATTATATATTGGTTCGCATATTCAATTTTGTGAAGAAAAAAAGATTTAAAAGAATTATTTATCATTATCAAATTCATAAATTAAAATGTAATTGAGTACTTGAGTACTTTGACCTTTTCAAGTTTTAAACTGAATATAACAAATACATCACAAATAATGGAGATGAAGGCTTCCATTGTAATGTTAAGTCATCATTTTTCACACGGAGATGTATGTTGTGTACATCAAAAGGCTGATATTTATCTGTCTTTTGAACAGATTTACAATAGATTATGACTAATGGTCCAATTCACTGTAAGAAGGGATGCCTCGTAGTCATGGTTGTAATTCTTTACAAAACAGACTTTACAAAGGCCAATTGTCTTGTGCAGACTGTGCCCACAGAGATGTGGTTTTTGAAGATTTACGAGCTGTTTATAGCCTGGGAACTTCTAGAGAAAGTCTCCTGTAATCTTAAGACACTGATGATGAGTGCAGAGCAAAAATAGTCTCTTTCAGTTTTGCTTTGACTCAGCACCAGTATTTGAACGATATGTAATGCTTCCACTCACTTTCTGTTTGTCAATTGTGTCTCTCTCTTTTCACCCAGAATATCCATGAGCTCCGATTTCCCGCACTACAGCTTCAAGATGCCAAATATAGGGTTCCAGAACCTTCCCCTTAATATCTACATTGTGGTCTTTGGGACTGCCATTTTTGTCTTCATCCTCAGCCTCCTCTTCTGCTGCTATTTAATACGGTAAGACATGCTTCTCTGCTAGCCACACATTTAAAAAGGGTGCATTTTTTTTATAGTGATGATTATTTTGCTGAGTCATTGTTGTCAACAAGTGCCATACAGGTTGTAATAAAAAGTATTTGAGCAGGAATGGAGTCATAAAACAAAAAAACAAATCAGCAATCTGTTTTTACTCAAGTGATCAAAAAGTTGGCGATCACTTTTTTCACCACTTTTTTTTAGATTACAGTGTAATTACTATAGCTCACAGTTTTACTGTAAGGGCCACCATTATTAGATTAGCAACTTAAATGTTAAATGTACCAGAGTTAAAGACACTTTTAGCTTTTCTAACCAATCCAAGGTGACAAACTCCGATTCTATGAAATCAGAGCAATTGAAAATCTAGAATACTGTATGCCACTTGTTGACCACCGCTCAATGAAAAGGTTTCTTCTTCCTTATTGATGTTTGATGTAATGGTAGCATATGTTTTCAAGAATAAACGTTTCAACAGCACAGTTTGGAGAACACCTTTAATGCAACAATTGGCAATTCCATAATTCTATAACGGAGAAAAAAAAGTCTAAAATATTTGTTCTGCAGCTTCATAGTAAAGGCATCTGTTAAAGATGTACTTCTCTCACCTACCTATCGTAAACACGCCACCATCTTCAGGTAATCACGCCTCTTTTTTGGTCTGCCTTAACTTCATTGTTATTTATTGACTACTCATTGTTATCTATCATGGTTATTTTTTTATGATGATCTTTAAAGTGCAACAGAAACCATTATTTGTCTACACCTCAGTCATAGTGGTGAGTGTAGCTTTAGCTGTCTGGGTTCAGTCTGACAGAGGAGTGGCTGCTAATCTGGGCCACTGGCCACTCCCTACACCACCAAACACACATACAAGGCAAGATGAGGAAGGTACCTTCTCCAGCTACTGCTGCCCCTCATGCAAGCATCTTTATACAACTGTAGTGTTTCCTCCTGGTAGAAAATACTTGCAAAAGAAGCAAATTGTAACAAAAGGTGGGAGCCACAGCCATGCTAAAGATTTAGGACGAAATGAATGTCTCCTTTTATTTGAATATTCCTATCATTTGCAAGAAACTACAGTAATTGGGAAAAAAGCTAGATTACAAAAATGTAATCCAATATTAACCTCTATTTACAGTAGATTATATTCCTATAAAAAATAGTCACATTTGCTGGGTTTATTTTTGAGCAATGAAAGTTTTACTCTTATACGTTATGCTTTTCAAATAAAAGTCATGTTTGACCTAGCAGGGAATTCATATTAGAAGGGTGGTGGTAATGTATTTTATTACAGTAAAGGTCCAGGTAGTAATAGTAATCTCACCAATTTATGATAATTTTGCAAATGTGTCTCTGAATCAGTTTCCAGGAATGACATAATTTATTTAGAGAGGATGCAGTAATTAAAAAAAAGAAGAAATTTCAACAAGTTATGAAACCTTGATTCCTTCAGTATTTACACTATTTTGATAAACATGCATCCAACCTTTACTTTGAAAACTTAATGTTTTTTATACTAAGTGGCATTAAAAAAAGCAACATTAAAATATTTCCCATAATTTTATGATTTTTAACCATCTCACTAAAATAATATATTCAATTAAAGAATAAACATTTCAGCAACGATCAAAATTAATTTAATGTAATCAGAATTATCTAGAAAAGTGAGATCTATATACAGTAGGACATGAAAAAGCATTTATCAAAAATAGTGGTAGTTTGATTAGGTTTTTAGGGTGTTTGTTGTTTTGTTTGTTTTGTTTTGGGGTTTTTTATGGGGGGCGGGGCTACATTGCTTTCTGGTGGCTGCAGCAAATGAAATGAAAATGATAACAAGTTTGTGTTTTACCTGAGGTAGCAGCTGCAGCTTCTCAAAAATATATCTCTCTGCACCATCTTGTCAAATGTTATCCTGCATGGCTAGTGGTAAGTAGATTAACTACTTCTGTATTTGTTCAGATGCTTTTCTGACTATAGGGGGACACATTGATGTCGATGCAGATATGTTTTAGTAAAAATAAAATAGTTAATAGTTTAGTTCTTTCTTCATAAACTACTTCTGAAAATGCAGTCTCACTTTAAACAAACCCCTATGAGGAAAAACACAGCTTTAAAAGGTTTTATTGCAATACGAAATGTTGAAATCCTGTATACACTCAAAGGCAATTTTAATATTACAAAGGATAAATTGCTTGATTTTTCAAATAGCTAATTGTTGAATCGCGAGGTAGAATTTTATTTTAAGTCTTGGACTTGGTTAAAGACCACATGCTGATGATTTGATACGTTGTGAAATGAGAAGAAAACACTTGGTATTAAATCTTAAAGGGGCGGTATTATGATATTTTTCACCCATCTCCATTTGTTCTAAGAACCCCAACAACATAGTATTTGAGGTTTATTTTTCCCAAACTCGCCTGTTTCCAGAGTTTTAGCTCTCTGAAAAGTGACTCTCTGAGCAGGTTTAAACAGGTGGTTTTGGAGCCTACTTATGCATATTCATGAGTCTGTAGACGCTGACTCCACACAACAGCTGATCACTAGTGATTTTCCTTTGCTATCCAGACACTCTTGTTTTCAGCCAAAAAACTGCACATTACAGTAAAACACATGGCTATTTAGGCGGCTATTGTGATTGTGAGTCAGACAGCAGCGGAGTCAATCAGCTGAGTCAGCTGCTTCAAACACTCACCGGAGCTGCTATGTCGCTTTCTTCTCCTCCTCACAGCTACTTATTAAAGGAATAGTCCATCCAAGGTGATAGTCCACTGTTTAGTCCAACCGCTTGCGTCGCATTGGATCACAAACACGTCAGATCCTCTCAAAGGCGAAACGAGGCTGTATAATGGATACAAAAAATGGAACTGATTGTAACTGCTCCCTGGGTACTACACCGTGGCTGCCCACTGCTCCTCATGGAGGGGTTAAATCCAGAGAACACCATTTGTGTATGTAACTTTAAATATATGACAATAAAGTATAATATATATTCCATATTAAGGTGATATCACCTAGCGAGAAAAATTGAACTCTCCCGTTTGGGGCTGACTTTTTACAAAATGTGATATGACAAGTGAGGGAGGAAACAGAACTTTTTCAACTTTAGCCCTCTGAATGAGGCTAAAGTGATGTATATCACTGTAGCAAAACCATTATAAAGTGATTTTTTTTTCATAATACCGCCCCTTTAAAGGTTGTCAAAAATGAGTATTTCTGTGCGTGACACTTCATTAGAGATGTCTCTTATTGACACGCACATTTACACCCTTAGGTGGACTTTCACAGAAACACTTGACCACCTTTCTCAGTCACTCTCCAGTTTACACACAAGGCTGTGACATGCTACTTAGATTGAAATGTGTTGCCCAACCTGGTTTTTACTCTAAATAGGAAATGGAAAACTTAAATTCTTAATTCATGAGCACTTTTCTGTGGGTTGGCCTGCATCATTCCACACGTCAGTCATATGCCATTCAAAGTGCACAAAAATTTATTTATGTATTTATTTTCAAAATCCATTTAAATTTTTGTACTTGTAAGTCAAATAGCAGCCACCACCTGCTGCCCAGTCATTCCCGACCTCATCCCATAGCTTTGAGAGTCTCCACACCTTTACCTGCTGACCACCTTCAAAATGTCAGTTTCTTTCCCAGACTGTGCTGCTTGTTTTACAGATCCCTCTCACTCTGCTGCGAGAGGTTATGGTTACTTGTATTGGAGGTAAATCTTACGAATCTAAAACATTATTTCTATCTCTATGTTTTGGTCTTGATTTCTTCCCTTTGCTTTATTCATTTTATCATTCTCTCAGAACCTGGAATCTGTTCCTATTCAGTCCTCTTTTCTTTTATTCAATTATTAAAATGTTTCGGTGGCATTTTGTAACTGCTCTTTTTCTAGCTTGGAGAGCGGATGCCCTGCGGTCTGTATTTATGTGTGATTTCACATGTTTCGGGTTGTGTTGACAGTTATAATTTTAGCTTCTGTTTCATGATATAAAGATTTCTCTTTTAATCATACACACTTCACTGACAATTTTGTTATTTAGCTCATAATTGATTAGGCAGGAGTGTGATGTTTATATGCAGTTAAATGTTTCCTAGAGAAAACATGAGAAATCACTGTGGAATCAAAATCTGTTATTGGTTGTCAAGGCAATATAATCTTTTAAATGAAGGGCTTTTTTTTCCTTTGTAGCTCCGGGGTGTCCACTTCTAGCTCTAAAGGGCAACTGTTCTACTGTAACATTTTCATTTTCTGCAGAAAGCTTTACAATTATCAACTTGTTAAAGCCCTTACACATCTGCAGGTTTTTGAAAACTTTGGTCCAATGAAGCTATTTAGCTTAGCATCCACATTTAAACACTGGCTACGTGTTATAATTCCAGTAAGTTCATTTTGTCATCTTTTTTTAAATATATGTTAAGGTTTCGGTTATTCGTTTTTCAGGAAATTTTGGAGGGAAAGAACTCATAGGGACACATGAAAGCCATCAGAAAATGCTTTGATGCTTTCCTTATGAGAGAACTCGTAGGGACACATTAAGGTATATCACCTCTGAGAAAGACTGGCAGTTGACAGTCGAAACATGTCAGGAGATGAAATTTCTGAAAAAAAACTTTGTCTGAATAAACAAAACCTTGACGTATATTGGCTAAGTATGTTCACATGCACTGGTAACTCAAAAGAACACAAAAACTTATTTGAGTTATTTAAAAAAACAACTTAAAAACTTTGACACTGATGCAGGATTCCATGTGTGTTAATTGAATCTGACTATAGTAACTTTTCTAGTCATGTCTAATTGCAAAAAAAATAAGGAAGGAAAACTCAGTTTACAAAAATATCCATGGCCATGATGCGTAAGTGGCTAGTGTCACATGTTACTATCCAGCTTTTATCACAGTATGATTGTCACTAATTTCAGCTATTTCTTTTTTAAAGCAAAAAACAGAAAACCTGTTGTGGCCCTAAGGAACCAGGACTGAACACCCCTCATGTATCTACTTTAGTACCACAACATTAGACAAGAAATTAGATTTTCATAGACAGATTTTATTAAGGGATCATGTAGCAATGTTTGTATTTTCCTGTTAATGTCCAGAGTGTTTGTACTTTTAAATTATGTTCTATTCAAGTCAGAGGGGCTTTTCTTTTACTAATCAGAATGGTATTTTTTCTTTACGTGTCCCCAGGTTACGGCACCAGGCGCACAAAGAGCTATATGCATACAAACAAGTAAGAGCACACTTTTAAAACTTGAAAGAAAGTATAAAAACATTTGTATTAAGGATTCCCTAGTTTGGGGTGGAAAAAATGTGTGTATGCAGAGGAAATCACCAAGATTAGGTTAGTGGATGAGTGGAGTATTACATACAAAGCCAGAGAGAGACAGACACTCAGAGAGGGATAAAGGGCGTGACTGTTGTCCTTCACTTATGTAATGTAAGTTATATATGTAAGTGTAACACACACACACACACACACACACACAGACAGTGAATTCCGCTCCGTCACCTAACAACATTAATATGCTCAAATCCTCTGTGGGTTATGTAACATCATCAAGCTCACTCAAAAACAAAAAGTGTTCCACGTTAAACTACGTGCATCTAACTGTCTGATCATGTGTCTTTTGCTCATTCTGACTGTATGCATGAACTGTTGGCTATTATTAACTGACAGTAGCTAATCATCCTTTATGTCTTTCAAACATTTCAGGTCATTCAGAAGGAAAAAGTCAAAGAGCTAAATTTGCATGAGGTAAGCAATACTCTTCTGAAAGTGTTCTGGTTCAAAGGTACAGTTACTATTATGCTTATACTGTGTATTTTAGTATATAAGAAGTGGTTGGTAGGACTTCTTTTAATTAAAGACAGGGAAGTGATTGATCTAAATAGTCATTAAATAGATTTTTGTGTGACTCAGTTGGAAGAAAAAAAGAAGTAAAACCTGCTTGATGCAATTAGCAGGACATGTTGTAATGTAGCTCGTACAGACTGCTCTGGATACGTATCTTTTTGTTAAAGTTAAATGCCATGTATTTCTTGAACGTACCAGTGGCTTGATTTTAACTGTAACTTACATTCTAGAGTTATTTCCATTTCATGCCTGTGGTCGTTTTAGGTTTGTAGTAAAATGGAAAGCCTTAATGTGTTGTGAATCATGTACTTAGCTTGGGGAATCAGATAGAGCACTGAATTAGAATTGAAATTTTTATTCATTTACACAGGCTCAGGTCAGGTTCAGGCACCGCAGGATAAATGTGCGTCAGGTGATGAGTTTAATTAGCGCAAGAAACACAAATGCACAAATGGATGCTTAGGAGTTGAATCAAAGGCTGGCCTCTGGAAAATAAATAATGTTTAAAAACACAAAGGAGTCGTTGAACTGTGCGCGTGAACAGATTTGAATAGTGTCGCGCTCTTAAAAAAAAGTGTCAGGCTTTTTTTAAAAATCTGCTTTATTCGGGTTCAGGCTTCTTTCTATTGGGCTCAGGTCATGTTGGGCTGAACATTTGAGGTTTGATTACAGCTCTACACTTAATGTATGCTTACAATCATCAAGGATTTTCTTTTGAAATGATGCAAGTTTTGTTATGTAATTCAGTTCAGTAGATGATATGTGCTTCGTCAGATTAGGATGCCTGTGTTTAATGCACATTCAGTAAACTGGCATAAGACTAGGGGTGGGTACCTCTGGGTACCTCACGATGCAATACGCGATACAAAGCTCACGATAATGATTATCTCATGATATGTGATTAACGATATATTGGTCAGAAATCAATCTACAATAATCTATGATATACCAAGAAAAAAAAAGATTAAGTGAAAAAATTATATCTCTGAAAGACAATACATTGAAAAAATGTCCTATGAACAGTGACACTAATTAGTGCAACATTTCTGTAAATAACATACCAATGTAAACCAATACGTATCTCCAATAGTGCTTTATGTAAACAAAAAATAGGGTCTTTCTTACCAGTGACACCATTATAGTCCAATATTCCAGTAAACAATGTATTGGTTCCTTCAACAAACAGTGACAACATTTCTGTGAAGACCTACCTGCACATTTTATTGTAAAAGCAGAAAAGGTTTGAAAAAAAAAAATAAAAATTGATTCTGCGCAAGCATATCAATAATCGATCGTGTGAAAAAATATTGCGATATATCGTCACACTCCTACATAAGACATAAGGAATATTGAAAATATATCACCAGTGTTTTTGTGTGTTTCTTTGGGATGCACGTACACACACACATGTGAAAACTAGCATCCCCTGCTTTACTCATGAGTTCCCTTCCTTCTCTTATTACATAATGCTGCAGTCCCACTTGGTTGAAGGATTACATACAGAGTAACATGTGTTAAGGTGTACCTCTACTAGTCAAATATATAACATAAAATGTAGTTAATGTGCAGTATTACCAATAAACTATATATGTACACCTTTTTTAAACGAAACACATTTGAAGTTTGAAGTGTATTTGTAGCTGAAAATACAATCCATGAGGACCAAGTTGTTGATTCTGGTGCTGTTTGTTTACACCTGATTTCTTTGATTTTCCACTTTATAGGGCTGGGCAAAAAATGGATTTATCGAATTTGTAGATAAAAACGATTTTTATTTTGCAAATTTGAGTTTTAATAAAAAAAATAAAAAAAAAATGAATAAATATTATGGGGTTTTTTTTTGGTTTTTTTTCCCACCACAGTTTTTTTGGACTTTGGGTTACCGTCCTTGTGGGTTACTGTAGCGCGCTGTGAGCCCGCCCCCTCTATGTTTACATGTGTTTACCCTTTGAGTAGGCTATATGTGTGCCACAGACATGTCATTTTTTTTTCGCACTATTCTGAGATGCTTATTTTTAATTGTAATGGTATATGTTATAAAATATGTAATCTGATTTCCTAATCAGAACATTTAAGCTACTGTGAAGTTACTGTTGCACTTTTGCTTAAACCTGGGTTAAAGTTTGAAATTGTTGAATGACAGAACCTCATTTACTTTTTATTTTGGGATTGTTCTATGCATTTTAACTCTTGAGGACAATCACAACAATGAAGTTGCACTTTTGACAATATATCTGATGTCTGCAGTCATTTTTAAGTGGATTGGAAAAAAAAAGCCAAATCGAAACTCAAATTTTTCTTTAAGAAAATCTGAGTTTTTTTAGGCAAAATCGCCCAGCCCTTCCTCTTTATTTAGGTTTTTAGTGCTATTCTCCACATTTTCTTTAATATTGATGAACTCATTAGTACAGACAGCTCAAGGATGTGTGTTAGATCTACTTCTGTAAACACAAGGCGCGACCAGTTTTTGTCTCCTTCTGGCTGCTCTACAAAGACTTTTAAAGAAAATAACCCAACTAAAGCTCTAGTATTATACATGATCTTTTGATAGAACTTTCATTTAAACGTCCCAACAGGTACCCTTTAATTAGGTGTGAGATATAGTTATTATTGTTACGAGTGCATTAGTGTAAATGAACTATCAACAAAGGGATCTTTGAGTGCGCACTGACTCAACACATTTTCCTCTAACCAGGGTTGGAATTTCCCAATGACCCACAAAGCTTTAAACTTATTCTGTTTATGTTGTTAAAAGCTGAGGGGGAACTTCAGAGGGTGCCTTATGAGGGAAATCTGTGACCAAATAACAAGCTGTGTTTGTGTAAAGGCAATAAAATAAACACACTGACCAGTTTGTGTAGGCGACCCAGTTTTGAACGCTCCCACACAAAAGGATGGCCCTGGAGACACGAGTGAGGCCCGAGTGTCTCAAATTCTGACCAAACTGTCAAATGAATAACAGTCGATCTTCAGGGCTTTGGGTCATAGTGCAACTTTTTTACAAAGTCTGGTTGTCTGTTTGAGGCTGTTTTTATACAGTCACAAAGAATTCAAAGACGGCCTCTGTTCTCTAAGCATCGCCAACATAATTTTTGAAGACTTGGTTTGAGGTTGAGAACTGAGCTGCTCTTTAAGTAGTAATACTAAACAATTTTTTCATCATACAACAAGCTTATTTCCTGTCAGTAATAGAAGAAAACACGTGAGCGTATCCAAAATATTTAGGTCAAAAAGCTGAATATTTCATGGGTGTAAATAGTCCCTTGAAAATGTTAATTCATTGCCAATACTAGCTTATCCTATCTAGTCTGATTCAGGGTAAACACAGGAAACACTGCAGTTAGCACACAAGTAATGTTTTTCAAAATTAAATTATTTATTTTTATCTTCCAATCCTCATTTTATTGCACATACCCAATAAGACAGAATAGTCAGGTTTACTAAATACACTAAGCATATCCTGCCCTGAATGACTGAGGGTTTTCCCAGACATCAAACAACCTTTGGCCAACTGAAGGGACACAAGCAGTCAGTTAAAAACAGGTCGCTGCCTGTTGAAGGGCGAAGAGTCTTTAGAACTTTTCAATTTGGCCTACCTTGTATTAACAGAAGCTACTGCGTGAAAGAAGATGATATCAAGGAGGATTTTGGCCTCTTTCCAATGATGAGTTCACTTTCTTCAAATCTTCAGACGCAATAGAGCAATAGAGTACAACACAAACATTTTCTATGAAATCCTACACTACAAAGTGTTAATAGTATGCTGCAAAGATTCTAACACCACACCGCAGCACCCCTGGAAGGTCGGAATGAATTCATTTGAGGTTATTCTATATATAACACTAGAATACAAGAGATGTCACGTACTGTATGGTTACCTTTTACTATAGAATCAAACTGTACTTATTTATATTTAGATCTGTTCAAGAGCATGACCACCACTCTACTGCTGCACTCATGCACGCACACACACAGAGTTCAAATGTTCAATAATGCTTGGTATATCCATTGAGAACACGTTTCAGTGTAATCAGAAATTGTATACACTGACATATCTCTTTTGTTATGCCATTTTTAGCCTCGGCCGAAGGGTATTGTCATCAGTCCGTCTGACCATCCGTCTGTGTGTGTAGAGTGGTGTAGGTCTTTTAATGCGATACCCACCAACCATTCTCACACCGAAACATTGGTACTAATGGGGGGATTCTAGGTAATGGGAAAAAAAATTCCGGTCTGTAGATTTTTGCATAAAAAACAGCGTTTTTGAGGATTTTGAAAAAACTTTGTCGTGAACTGATTTTAAAGAAGGAAATGAGGTGGACCATTGATACCTGGCTGTAAGGTGACATTCACTCAGGGCTTTAGATTAGTGCTAAAATGTTTCCGATCTGATCATTTTTGGCGAAAATCTTTTTTTTTTAAAGTCAATTTTTGGACTCTGATATTTTATGTAGGTGTAAATCTGAATTCATGACCCAGCAACAATTCATGCATCAAAACATTGGTACTAACATGGGGATTCTAGTTAATAAAGAACATTTTCCAGTCGGACAATTTTTGGTTGAAAAAACTGCGTTTTTGAAGATTTTGAAAAAAAATTGTCGTAGACTGATTTTAAAGACGGAAAGGAGGTGGACCACTTTGTGTTTGTCACAGAAACTACTATGTACATAAACAGGTGTGTAATCATATTTAATAATGTTTTATTCCCCTACCGGTATTATAAATGTAATGGATGAACCATTTCCAACTATAAATTCACTGAAGTGCTTAGCTTGGTCAAAATAAATCAATGTAAATAATTTTTCGTGACTGTTAATATTTTGAGGATTTTTCAAATGCCAGGCCGAGGGTTTTCAAACGCGGGCACGTTATGTTTTTCTTTAGTAGGAGGTAAAAAATACATGAAGGAAACACTCATAACAGTGTTAAATGTTTGTTAGCCCTCAGTGGAGAAAGAATAGATAGCTTCAGATTTTCTACCCCCCTCAGTGCCAGCCGTTTTTGAGCATTTTCACTGATTTTAAAGACCCACAGAATATTTTCTACTATGACGATCTGAAATCTGACACTAGATTCTGAAAGATTGAAGCCTCTACTTTCATCAAAAAAATTTGTTTCTGGCTCGTTTCCTTCTTTTTTCATCCGCCCTTGAATAGAGCAAGTTTTACACAGTTACTCAGATTTCAGATAGGCACTGGCTGGCACTGAATTAAAGTTAAACACAGGATTGTTGTGCTCCTGAGGAGAGTAGGCAAGCAGCTCCACTATGTTATCTTCATCCACGTTAGTTCAGCTACTTTCAATAAAAGAGCTGAGGTCAAGAATCTCAGCGCTGTTAACGACGCATCAGTTTTACTGTTCAATAGAAGTGTTAATTAAGTGAAGTCTTGCGACGGGAATGCTTGGCCTCCTTGTTCATTTTCACAATGTTTTTCAATATTTCTCACAGTTTCATGTTTCTGATGGATCTGTAATTCCAATGACTTGGAAGTGTTGCTTTATAGAGGCTTTATTAATGCTGAAGACCACTACACTTCAATTGGGGGTGAGGAATGTGTTTGAGTGTGCAGTGCACAAGAAACTCTGAGTTGGCTTTATAGTTTCTTGTGAGTTTGAGCTATATTTGGATTGGGACACTGGCTTCGCCTTATTTCCTGGAGGAATTTTAAAGGATGAGAACCACATAGAAAGAAAAAGAAAGTTAGAGCAAGTGAACATTCAAAAAAACCAATGACATTTTCTTAATGGTTACACAGCTGAACTCTTCGGTTAAAACAACTGCAGTGATCATAAACTCCAAACAGTGAATCAGTTGTGTTAGTATTTGGTATTACCATGCGTCCCTCTGTATGTACGGTCACCGTTCTGTTCTGATGCTGAGTGTCAGTGCACAACTCTTGTAGTTATGAAAATACCAAGAGAAGAAACTTGACGATGGGTTGATATTTTAATCTTCCAATGACTACAGATTGGATTCATAAGAACCAGTTTTCAAACCTACGTGTTCTCTCCTCCTTCGGGTAATGGAATTTGTTCGGCCTTCAAGCATTGCACTGAAGGACTATTGTTTTGTTGCTAAGCACAAAGGGGGAACCTCATCTAGCTTCACTCCAGTTTGATCTTTAGTTCAGACTGTTTCAATGTGTTTTTGTATTCCACTGGCTTGAAATATTGCTGCAGGAACTGATAATGGACTGATTACCTTTATTATCTCCAAAAGTAAAAGAGGTGAAGGTTAGTGGTGGAGGTTTGCTTGTTTTGGGATTGTTAAACAAACTTTAACAACGTTCACTAAAATCTTTAGCGAGAGCAAACACAAACCAGTTTAATAAAGAAAGAAACTGACCCAAAAACCTTTAATCAAACGGTCAACTCAACAAATTTAGTACATTTATGAAGGTTTAAAAACAATCAAATCTGATTAAGTATAAATCGAGCAGACTTTTTATCTGTTAAATATAAATTACATGTAAAGTATGAAATCAACACCCTGGCACATCAATCCACTGGTTTCTATTAAGCAAGTCTCCTGTACACCCATTAGAGATTAGTAGTAGTAAACTTAGTGGAATGCAGCTGACCTTTCCTATATCTTGCACCAAATTAGCCTTTTTTCCAAACAATCTCATTCAGACCTTTCCACAGGGAATACTGTTTACTTTGTGCACCAATGCAAACAGACCGTAAAGTGAGATGTACATGTACAAGATATTCATCAAATACTTACAACTGTACTCTCCCACTGTCCCACATTTTTAACCGCTTCTCTCTGCTCTGCCTCGTAGTCGATCAATATTGTTTAAATCTGTGTCTGCTTTTCCCCGTGTTCTCGACACTAGATGTGTTTGGATTTCGTTCAAACAAGACAATGTGAAGGCGAAAGCTGACAACATGTTGAAGAACGTTTGACTGTTTCTTTGCTCTTTCATGGATTTCTGCAGAAATGAGCTCTCTAACCGGCCTCCCTCCTTTCTCTCCCTGTCAGATATGTGCAGTGTGCTTGGAAGAGTTCAAACAGAAAGACGAGCTGGGGATTTGTCCGTGTAAACATGCCTTTCATAGGAAGTAAGTACAAGGTCTTCTTGGATTTTTTTACAGTCACAGTTAGGCCCACACATTGAAATGCAGCCCCTGTGAAAATGTAGGACAACTGAAGAGAAAAGGCCTAATCAGAGTTACTGACGATATTTAAAGAGCTAAATGACGGAGACCTATTGGATCGCACGAGCCAACTTTGTCCCACTCCTCCTTTCATGCCTTGCTGTGTCAACTGAGTTGTTTATATCAGCACGACACCTCCCATGGCCTAGTTTCCCTCACAGTGGGGGCTGAGTGTTGACATTCACCGATTCCTCTCATGTTGTGTGGTTTTTGGGGTTTTTTTTTTTTTATATCATTTCACATTCTCTAAAAAAAAGACATTCTTGTCACTTATCCTTCAACCAACTGAGTCTAATCTTAGAAGCCTGACATTTCTGTTTAAAATGTACATTTCTTATTGATCTTATGTAGAGGTGTAAAGAGTACTGATATCTCCTACTCAAGTAGACATACTGTTACTAGATTGAAATTGTACTCAAGTACAATTACAAGTAAATCCTGCATAAAATACTCGAGTACAAGTAAAAAGTAACTCAATAAAATAGTATTCAAAGTAAAAGTTATTAGTTACTTTCACCCCCCCACGTTCATTGTTGGTAATAAATCTTGCCACGGTTCTTTTACATACAGTAAACATCTCATGTATAAACTTAAATAGGAAGAGACAAATCTTGCACAGTTGGAACTTAATTTATTTTCCACAAAAGCATCTGTATAAAATAAAAGGTTTGTCAAAATGTACAATTCTTTTTTAAATAAAATAACACCAATGAATTCAATTAAAAGTAATACATGCTCTGACGAGAGTCGCTTTCGGCGCTACTTCCGTCTCTCCCGTGCCCAGTTTGACGACCTGCTGCCCCGCATTGGTGCCCTATTCCAGTAGAAGAGCTCCTGTCCGTCTGTCTCTGCCTCTAGTTGGTGTTTTTTTCTTCTCATTATTCTGAATACGTCACGGTTGGGGAAAGCTCCTGATTGGTCGACGCGCCGCGATATGCCCCAAAAGTTCAACAATCCCAACTCCAGCGTCGGCCGCATTGGAGGCGCCGGACGCACGTCAAAAGCTCGAAATCTCAAAAGCTTCAAAATGCACCGCACAGGAGGCGCGGGATGCGCAGCGGGACCTCTGACGTCTAACCTGGTTGGTCGGCTATGATGTGATACATTTGATTGTTGTCTGGTCATTTCATGTCCGTTGATCATTTTAAAATAATTTACTCAGTAATGGTTGGGTGTAGAAATGTAATCAATTACTTTACTTCTTTTAAAATGTACTTAAATACAAGTAAAATTACTGATTAGAAATATACTTAAAAAAAAAGTATAAGTACCCATAAAAGCAACTCAGTTATAGTAATGTGAGTACTTCACCTCTGATCTTATGTAACATTTAAATTTTCTGACACAGAATTTTGGGTTTTAATTATCTGTAATCATCAAAATTTCGAGAAATTAAGGCTTGAAATATTTCACTCTGTGTGTCATAAGTCTATATCATATATGGGTTTCACTTTCTGGAATGAGTAACAAAAAATAATGAACTTTTTCATGATGATCTATATTTTATAGATATACCTGTGTATGAATGAGATTTTCTAAAGCCTGTGTTTTGATTGACTTCCAGGTGCCTCATTAAGTGGTTGGAGGTGAGGAAAGTGTGCCCGCTGTGCAACATGCCCGTCCTGCAGCTGGCCCAACAGGCCGGCACCATGGACCCCCCTGTGCCCATACAGCAACCGTTGCCGGGCATCGAGAACCTGGTGTAGCAGTGTGGCACCATCCCTCGCTGTACACTGTACACTACACACAGTAACCACACTCACCTGTGCACACACACGTCTATGTGGGTCTGCACACAGACTGGAGAGGCAGAGCTGCTGTCGTCTCCTTTTGTTCAGGAGGGATCTTTGACTGCAGTTCAGTTGTTGGAACTTGGAATAGCTTCTTTTCCCCCACGAATAATGAAGAATTGGTCCTTCCTTAAAGAGCAAATGTTCATAACTTTTTCACAACCAAAGCACTTTTTTGGGACACCAGTGAGAGAGCGTGAGGAGGAAAACGACACAAAGAAAGCCAAGAACTACATTACACTAAAACAAACTGTTGTGTTTTTTCTTTTAACAAGCACTTTATTTAAAAAAATAATAATTAAACTTTAATTGCGTATGGATTTTAGTTTAAAGGTCTTTTTTTTTTTTTACGTTTTATAATAATGTGTAGCAAGAATCTACCTTGTTGTTGTTGTTGTTTTTCCAAATGTAACCTAAAGCAGGGGTTCTCAACTGGTCTCACCCTGGGACCCACATTTTACCACGGCCAATAAATTGCGACACACATTCTTTTTTTTAAAACTTAAAACTATTTATTTTCCTGTGCAACATGCATTTCACAGCATGCCTGTCAAAAGAAAAGTTTTTTTCAAAATAAAAGACAAGTCCGACATGAGAGGCTTTAATTATTTATTTATCTCTGACCAGCTGTTTGCGACCCTCTCAGCACAGGTCCGTGACCCACTTTTGGGTCCCGACCCACCAGTTGAGAATCCCTGACATAAAGGGAGGGAGGGCTTCTGACTGAAGGGGTCAAGTGAGAACAGAGAATTGAAAGGGCGACCTCGTGACTTTACATCTGAATAAATGTGAACGGTTTGAATCTGTTAATTGAACACACTCGTGATGAATTTCCTTGTGACTGTTATTGTTTTTTGTGAAAGCTAAAGTAGGATAACTTTTCCTGTCATTGACAGAGTCTTTGGTATGAGCGACACAGGACAGGAGCGTGAACATTTACGGCTCTTTCAGGTTATAAAACCCACATTATCAGAGTAGCTACCACAATGTCATTGAATCCTTTTTTTATCTTATCAAACCTGCACAAGTGGTTGCGGCTTGTTTCAGGTCAGGGCTGAATATTGTTCATAAAACAGAGCAACTGTTGATCACAAACTGATATCTTATCATCTGAGAGGAACAAGCAGAGTGAATACAAGCCTTGTTGATACTGCTGTTTTCTAAAGTTTCCTCTATAATGTGTGTTTCTAGTCAGGTAGGATTTCTTGGTACGGTTACGTGAAGAGCATGAGGATGTGGGTTTGCCCCCACTGCCCTTATTTAGGATATCATTGGCTTAACTTAAACTGCTCGGATGTGTGTGTTAGGGTCAGCGGGGTTGTCATGAAAAGGCTTTTTCATCCATGCTAGCACACAGTATGTGAGCTATCTGTCTGGCTTTGACATTCTAGTAGTTTTCTCCCTCTGCCCCCTCAGTGTGTGCTTTTGTTTGGTCTCTCACACACACACACACACAACACACACAACACACACATGCTGACTGAGCCCTGCTTTTGTGGACACTTTGACATAATTCTACGTAAAGTTGAAAATGTTTCATAAAAGCTATGTATCGTATCTTTGAGTCACAATAATAACAATATCAGAAATCAGACCCCGTAACCAGGATTAACGTCAAATTTCAGGACTTTTTTTTTGTCATAACAGAGCTGAAGCCTGTAAAATTCGACAAAGAAACCAAAGTCCCAGTTCTTCTATTAAGTCTTGATTGTGCCTTTTGTTTCTCCTCGCTGTACAGAGAAACGCAGGGTCACGCCTCACAAAGCCGTCTCTTTTACCTTCTGTGGCTGTTGTGTGATCATCTGCACACACACACACACACACACACCACAGCGGTGACCTCTGGGATGAGGTCACAGAAAAAGGCAGCATGGTGGAATTGCCTGCTGTCAGATGAGAGCAAAAACAACAACAAAACACAGTGTTACTATCTTCCAAGTTCCATTGACGTTGGCCTTTACTGACGGGCCTATTTCTAAAGCGAGTGCAGCTCTAAAACAAACAAAGTGCTTATATTAGCCTTTTTGAAACAAACTGAAAAGACGCCTTCTGTGTTATTTTTTGGGAGATATTAAAAACCAAGAACCATCCGGAAACATTTCGGAGACAGAGTAAATTTGTTGTACCTGTTGTTCGAGCTACTATCTTTACCAGGGAGCATCTATTTATTCCTGGTGATTGTTTTTTTGGAGTTTAATAGGGCTTTATTTACCGGTAAGTAGTAAATACTTAAAAATGTATAAAGTTGTACATACTGCATATTTACAAGTTACATAGTTCCTGTTATGAACATATACGTAGGCTACATCTGAATTAGGTAACTTTTTAAATAATAATAGTTAAAAAACCTAATAATAATAAAAATACAACTTTCCATGTGTCTGAGCCGTAGGGACTAACCGTCGGTAAATAAAGCCCAATAAAAGTCTGGAAAACAAATAACAAGGAATAAATAGTTGCTCCCTGGTAAAGAAAATATAGCTCTAACAACTGGTGCAATGATAAACTTGGTGATATTACGGGGGACAATTTACTATGTCTTTGGAATGTTTCCGTATGTTTCCAAGTTTTAGTATCTCCCTTATTTCTTCCTCTGTCCACTAAAGACGCATTACCAAGTAACACAAATCTTAAAGCTTCGGTTCCACTAATGGCTTCGTATTTGAATGTATGACCCCAGTGTGAGAATGTGTAAGCATGACGTTTACCACTAATGTCACACATGTTGATATCGTCTATAAATACCTGAGGTGCTGCTTCCTGTGTACAGTGCATTCTGCTGACACTTTCTGCCATCTGCCCAAGCACAATCCCTCCCCCCACAATTATCCTCCTTGTGCCGTTTTGATACCCTCAGAACAAAAAGTGCCAACCTAAAAGAAAAAAAACCCCAAATGAATCGTTGAGCGTGAAGGTTGTTCTTTTGTTGAACAGCGATAAGAGAGAAATCTCAGTGAGGCCAGAAAAAAGAAACACGGCAACACGTTTCTACCTTTGACGTCAGTGTCGCTTCTGAGTGGTCTCCGTTATAAATAGAGCGGAGAGATGAATGAAAAAATTGATTAAAAAAAAAGGTTGGATGATGTCATCAGACATCCATGAACAGACTGTTCCTTCAGGCTTTGTAGATTGGTCAGGGAAAGAGATAAAAACAAAAAAATAATCTTGAACTGTTGTAGGAAACAAAGAGAAGAGTTGATTTTAATATTTCCATGGTTCCTGTTTAGTGACCAGGCCATTAACCTGTACCACTGCCTCTCTGAGCTGAACTGTTCTATGTGTTAATACTCTATCTATGCCCTCTCACCCTGTCTCTGTACAAACTGACACATTATTCTGTTTGTGGACTCTCACAGACATTGTTTGTAAAACTAAGAATTCTGCAGCAGAATATTTTTTTTTTATCTATTGCTGTACAGATTATCTGTAAGCTCTATTTTTGTATATTGATATTTTGGAGAATATACTGTTATAAGATATGTAATTATCTTTTCTTTCTTTTTATTTTCTGCTAATTCATGTTTATTCATTTTTAGGACAATGTTGCATGTGACTGACTTGAACTGTAAATAAAATATACAAGTTTTGGAAAGAGGCTTGTGTTTTTACTTGAACACAAAGTTACGTATTGTAACGGTGTGGAACAGGTTTTTACTGGCGAAAAACTACGTTTTTTTTTTTTTTTAAACTTGTTCTTCATACACTTGTGCTTTTAAGGAAACCAGCTCTGGATGAAGGCCACTGAACTCGGTTGGAATTATCTTAAACCTTTTGTTTTCCACAAAAGACCTTTTTAAACCTGAACTTAGATTTAGAGTAAGGCTGGCATACACTGTGCAATTTTTGGTCCATTTACAGCCGATTTTCGACTCGTGCGTCTATTTTGTGTGATCGTGCGAATCTCTGCTAGATCGTGCATGGTGTAGTACACATGGTCTCACGAGAAACGATTAACACCAAACGACCAGCTCCCGATCAGCAATCGTGTGCTCGAAAAAAAACGTTTGAAATCCAGTCGCTCCTCGTGAGGATATCGCACTGTTGAAGCAGTGCCACGGCTTACCTTAAACTCTCACGCTGCGCATGCGCGAACACCGTAGGACCGTTGTAAAATTGACGGACTGTACTGCCCGCGTCTGTCCAGCCAGCTCCTGGTCCATTCGTGTTGTGCATGAGAGTGTCGGTACGTACAGTGTGAGAACATGAATCGCGAGCTGCACACATTTGGATTGTGCACATGAGTCGCACAGATTGAGCTGGAGCTAACTACAACGATTCAGAAAATTGCACAGTGTATCCCAGCCTAAGCGGCTACCGAGCCAGCCAGCACTCTGCGTGCCGTGCACATTATTTCCAACTCTAACTTGAAAACTTTTTACAAGTTCTGTTGTTCAAAACAGTGAAATTAGCTTAATGTTGGACATTCAACAGCTATTTGCCTAAAAACACTCAAATTTTGACAAATCTGAAAACTTCTTTGGTGGTTTGTTTGGCAGTGGAATACACTTCAAAAAACATTTCAACCGCTTTATTCAAAAATATAGAAGCTATTGGGAATTATCACCTGAATACCTAATATCTCCATTCTGTGCATTGCTTTCAGTTAAATACTCTCCAACGTTGATAAAAATAAACAGGAGCCACAAGCAGGCTGCAGGCCCTGCCACTCATCCTTCAAGAAGATCCCAAAGGGGATTGGACAGTTTCAGGCTATCTAAAAATCAAAGCTCTTACTTTGAAGGAACAGACACTTTTGGGCTGAGGCTGCATAAGAAGGTTCTAGAAGTTTATCCTTTTGCTTGCCACTAACTGTCAACCCTTGATATTTAGATTATCATTTCATCTGCTACACTTTCCAGTGCTTGAAAGCCTAGAAAACTGTAATAGGATAGTCGTCACCTTCAAACCATACCAGGTGAAGCGTGGAATGAGATGTCAGATTGGTCTATTTTTGTAGCAATTTATTTCCCTCATTACTTCTGGTCTTTGCTTTTGCTTTTTGCTTTTTTTACAGTGCGTAAACATTGGTGACCCAATCCGGAACATGTGATCCTGAGGATTCCACTCATGTGTTCAGCAATGGACTCCTTCAGTGCATTACACCTTGTGTTTACAATACTAGTGCAATGGGAGGTTAAGTAGCTTTTTCATGGATGGTTTACATGCAAGCTCTTTAATTCCTCTTTAATTCAGAATAAAAGTTAAATCGTCTTTAAACTGACCTTGTAAACATTCAATTCCTTATGCGGAGTCCCGGGCGGAGCGCTGCGGCGGCCCGGGACTGGCTACCCTCGGCCGGACACCGTCTACCCCATGCCCCACTGCCCACAGATTGATTGGCTCTGGTGTGCCCACAGTCTGACTCTAACCCGGCCAACTGTGCCGCGTGATCGAAGCCAGAAAAGGCTCAATCCACAGTGATGATGTCATCAGTTCTGAAATGTCATAAAATTGTCCGCTCCGGGTGGACAATTTTATGAAATAATTAATCAACTGTATCATTACAGTCCAAACAAATCCGACGTCACACATCTTTGAACCAAGCAGCAGCCATGTTGAAAGTTTCAGCTCATTCTGTCCCTGAACTGCAGAGATATTTGAGCCACACACACACAGACAGAGATTACTTGCTTTATAGATAGATAAACTTATATATACTAGTGCAGTACCCGTAGGAACGTAGGAAGTATGTATTGCTATAGAAAAATGGGAGGTTAAGTAACTTTTTCATGGTTGTGTTTGAAGGAGGGACGTCAGGGACATTTAGGTTTGTTGAGAACAATGTAACAATATAACTATTGTGTTTTCATATGTTTTGGCTTTTAGCAAGGACGCTGTAGGGAGTTGAACCCCATCTATTCTGATTCTAGTTGGTTGTCCTCGCAGATCCGGATCTCCTCAGACCAGAACAGATTCGGTCCGGACTTGATTAGTGTCATTAATCTACAACAGTCAGTTTAGATGCACAGAGAGATAATTTATTAACGTTATCATTGCCGTCCAAACAAATTCGACGTCGCACACCCTTGAACCAAGCAGCAGCCATGCGCACGTTCTGCAAGCAACAGACACTGTTGAGGTAGGACTGATTACATCATCACTGTAGAGATAGGACCAATGTTCCAATGTTCTAATATTCCAATGTTCCAAAATAGGTGGGGCTCTCCGGTGCACGTGACTACGGTGTGCAGTGATTGGCTAGGTAGGACCAATATTCCAATATTCTAATGTTTCAACTGATGACATCATCACTGAGTCAGTGACTCAGGAGGTGGGGCGTGGGGGTGAAGCATCCCAACAGCTATGTTGAAACTCTCAGGTCGTTCTGATCCTGATCCGCAGAGATGTTTGAGGGACACACACACACACATACACACACAGACAGACAGACAGAGATTCCTTGCTTTACAGATAGATTGTCAATGTGTGGAAAGTTATGCCACTCCGTTCCCAATACTTTATTAAAAAATTATAGACAAGTGCTTTGTTTAACTTTGACAAATCAATCAATAACTCTCAGGCAGTCAAAAACACATGATTCAAAGACACCAACACTGGACTCACACATTTAACAACTCCCTGTATTAATTCACTCAGAAAAATTAAATCATCATCATCAGTTTTTTTTGTTTATTTCATTTAATTTATTTTTTTTTAAACACAATCCTTTTGTCTATCAGATTTTCACCCTGACATCAGTTCAGCAGCCTCCCACAGTACAAAAGTAACAATATTTTACAATTCAGAATTTGCATTTGATCCACGTCGACAATAAAACATCACAAAATATCAACCATTTACACTCAGTTGGTGCATCCATAATAATTGCTTATCCTACAAAGTAAAATCCTAACTCTATTCTATTCTGGTCATTCCTGTCTAGTACTTAGTAACACTCGTCATGAGCAGTTTTTAATGCAAATCTGCTAGATTGTTCTTAAAAACATGATAGTATAATGTTTGTACTATATAATATAATATTTGTACAATATAAATATATTATTCAATTGTACAATTATACTGTTTGAACAATATAGTGATCCAAAATGTTTATTTTTTCCCCTGTGGCAGTTCTACACTTGTGTAAATAACAGCCATGTTGGCTTTGTCTGATGTAAGTCTTTGACCAATAACACCACATTCTGTTTAACTCACAGATGACACTGTAGAGGAAATTGTACCTAATCCTTTTCTTTCAGTTGCTGGTTTGGCCAGTTCTCGTCACTTTGCCAAAAACCTTTTGTCAATAAGAAGTCTGTTGATGTATGATTTCTCTCCACGGATCAATAAAAACCACTCGTCCTTAAGCTGTTCTCAGTGTTTGACACGACTCTTTTATAAATCTTTTTTAGTTTGACCAGTTTGACATCACCAGTAAAGTCAAAGCTGAATAACATACAGTAATAATGCAGACAAAGATCATTTCAAACTTGCTTGATTTGCAAATAAGTACTACAAACAATGGTAATAACTATAATCATTATAATGGCACAATCAACTGGAAATGTGTGCAATTGTTTTTGTTTTGTCATTCATACGTGAACCACAATTTACACAAATGTCACATTTAAACATCCTGTTGTCATTTTTACACAGTGCAGACTTTTGGCCAAAGATCAGCTTGTCTCTGGTGAGTTTAATTGTATTTTTTTCCTGAGTTCACATTCACACAATACTATCCACACACCTAAAGGTTTATAGGCACTTCAAATAAAAAAAAGACCAAACCAGTTTACTAAAAACATCTTGATATCTATTATCTTCATGAATTGTCTATTATCTATGCCAGTGTTTCCCAACCAGGGGTATGCGTCCCCCTAGGGGTACGTGAGCACATTACAGGGGGTAGGTGGAAAAATTAAGAATTTATTTCCAAGATAATAAAAATTATCTGTCACTTCACAAGATGGTGCGTGTGCGCAATGACTTGTTTTTAAAGTTTAAATGCCTGTTTAAAGGGGACATACTTAAAGAAGCGCCTTTTGTGGGCGGGGCTTGAGCAGTTATACACATCCAGTCGATATACAATAAAATCTCCAAAAAACAATCAATGCTATGCTAACTACCCATTCAATACTGACTATTACCTCTCCTTATTTCTCTCCATCCAACCTACTCACTGCAGAGTCCAGGTGCTAGTTTTATAGAAGGGGCGGGGCTAAAAGTGCTGGTTCATGATGTCAGAAGTCACCAAAACATCAAAAACCACCATTCTCAGCCAATAGCAACATTTTATTGTAATAGCTGGGTTTAGACCCATAAAGGGCAGTCACTCTTACAGTTTTACAACAAAATACTCCAAATTTAAATACATATTTTAAATACATATATTTTTAAATAGAAATTTGTTCGAGGCTTTATTTAATTTAATTTGTTTAGCACTTAGTATCATTCAGGTTTGAAAGAACCATCAACAACAGCGCTCTTTGTATTGTTTGGCATCAGGCAAAACATCATCAACAACAACAACCTGAACAAAAGCAGTTACAGAACCACAACACAAGTTACAATGTTACAAAGAGCTTAAAGACATGGAGGCTGATGAATCCCAGCAGCACGCTGCTGATGTAGGTCACCCCAGGGTGAATGGTTACCGTGTTGGACGTGGTGTTGGTTGACGAGTTGGTTGAAGAGTTGGGTGCTGCGGTTGTTGCAGCGGCCGTGGTGGCTTTTTGGGTCGTTGCCTTGGAAACGGCTTTAGTGGTAACAGCTTTCGTGGTAGCGCCATTAGTGGTTGCGACATTAGTGGTAGCCATATTAGTGGTCCCAGCTGTGGACTCCATGTCCACTGAAGCTGTGGACAGCATTAGTTAGAATATTATTATTATTATTATTATTATTCATAATAATAATAATAATAACAATAATAATAATAACAATAATAATAATAACAATAATATTAATATTATTATTAATATTAATATTAATAACAATAATATTATTAATAATAACAATAATATTATTAATAATAATAATAATAACAATAATAATAACAATAACAATAACAATAACAATAACAACAATAATAATAATAATAATAATAATAATAACAATAATAATAACAATAACAATAACAATAATAATAACAATAATAATAATAATAAGCAATATGAATAGATGAGATAAGGAGTGTGTGTGTGTGTGTGTGTGTGTGTGTGTGTGTGTGTGTGTGTGTGTGTGTGTGTGTGTGTGTGTGTGTGTGTGTGTGTGTGTGTGTGTGTGTGTGTGCGTGCCTGCGTGTGCGTGCATGTGTGTGTTTCTGTGTGTGTGTCTGTGTGTGTGTGTGTGTGTGTGTCTGTGTGTGTGAGTGTCTGTGTGAGTGTCTGTGTGTGTTTGTGTGTGTGTGGTGTGTGCGTGTGTGTCTGTCTGTCTGTCTGTCTGTCTGTCTGTCTGTCTGTCTGTCTGTCTGTCTGTCTGTCTGTCTGTCTGTGTGTGTGTGTGTGTGTGTGTGTGTGTGTGTGTGTGTGTGTGTGTGTGTGTGTGTGTGTGTGTGTGTGTGTGTGTGTGTGTGTGTGTGCGTGCGTGCGTGCGTGTGTACTCACCAATAAAGAGTGGTATCAAAAGTAGTACCAACAGCATGTTTGATCTTTGAGAAATCCCGAAGCAAACCATTGAAAATGCTTCAAACAAAGAAGAAGAAAAAATAAAACTTCAATGTTTATCAATGAAGTTTATTTTAAAAAAATTTAAAAGTAAAATAATTTAGATAAAATATTAAAATCAGTGCCAGAGTTACTTTTACACAAACTGAAGATTAGTCCTAATATAAATTAATAACTATTCTGCAAAAGCAGAAAAGCCCACTTTTATAAATGTTCAGAAAATGACATTATTCATGATTTAGTTCAGGTAAAATTAAATTTGAGTGACTTTGAAGAGTATCACTTCTTAATAGACTTTTGCAGATTAACTCGTTCAATTTCAAACTGTAAATGTATATTTGTCAGTACAGAAACCTTGATAAAACTGAAGCTACTTACAGTGTTGAGGTGAACGCGTCTTCTCCGTCTGATGCAGATCTTTACCCTGACCTCTGAGCTGCTCTCACCTTTTATATGTTGGACGACATAATGATGGGGTCAGTGTCACAACACCACAAGTTTGAATAATGATCATTCCTTCCACATTTCTCACCCTGGTGTAACAAACTGTTGGTTAATCTAGGCATTTTCTGCCCTGTGATCATTCTCCTTAAACCAATAGAATGACAGACTGAACAGGTCTGTGATGAACAGACGCACCTGCTAAGGTGTGTGTGTGGGGGGTTGATACAAAGACTCCAGTGTAAAATGTGTGAGAAGGGATTTTATTTTTACCATAAGTGTATCTTGTAAAATGAGAAGAATGAGTGCAGGTGTTGAGAAAAACAGATGCCTTTGTGACAACGTTGCCCTTTGCATTCATCATCGGACTCAAACCTGGTCTTGTGACGCATTCATCAACATGGACACCTAATGTAAAAGTTCAGTGTTATGATCAAAGCTGGCTAGAAGTTAGTAGATATTATTTTGTGCTTCAGATGATCATTTGATGTATAAGTCTTACATACTGCAGTAACTAATTATCTACCACATCCAGGAAAGCTAAATAGTATTCAGTAGTTTCTATTGTAAATCGTACAGTTTTGTTAATGTTTTTTCCACATTAACATTGTCTTTTGGTAACTATCTAAAGTTACTAAAACTAAAGTGATGTTATAGGGGTCTCCACCAGTATACAGTACACAAAGCTTTAAAAGTCTATAAAAACAGCATCAAAACTGGATTTCAGATTATTTTATTGCATACAAACGACCGTGGCTCAGGTGGTAGAGGGTTGTCTTCTGATCGAGAGGTTGGGGGTTCGATCCCAGTACCTGACTATGTGTCAAAGTGTCCTTGGGCAAGACACTGAACCCTAAGTTGCTCCCAGTGGTCGACTAGCGCCTTGGCAGTCCTGTCCCACTGGTGTGTGAATGTGAGAGTGATTGGGTGAATGAGCTGATATGTAAAGCGCTTTGAGACTGCTTCAGTGTGGGGATAAAGCGCTATATAAAATCAAGTCCGTTTACCATTTTACAAACAGATAACAGACAAAATACAATACAAAGAAAAACATGAATGCAGCCCCCAAAGTAATTACTGTAATAATAGAAATATTTTTCTCCTAAATGTGTCGTCTGACAGCATTGTGGACACATTATTCCATGATAAGCACGTTTGGCCAGAATTCCTTTCTTTGCTAGTTTAGCTGTTGCCAACACACTGAGTATGACAAATACTTAAAGCATGTCAAACACTAATTAATCATTACCTTTAGCCAGGAATCAACACATCAATCATTTCTACTTAAACTTAAGACTTGGGCAATATTTACTCACACAATGCTTTATTCTCTGGAAACAAGAGTAAGGCCAATGCTTTGCTTCTGTAGAGCCTTTTATTTCAACATTGGGAAAAACATGTTCCATTAACCAGTTCAGTATATCCACTTGTCCCAGTATGGCACTGTTCAAAACAAGGTACACAGAGGAGACACAAACAAACTATTGTTTGATTCTTGAACATCTGATGGTAGTCTGTCTTTACTCTTGATTTGTCTTCTTTCGGGCTTGGATTTTTTGCTTCTGCGACTTCTGCAGCAAAGCCAGTGTGTCCCTCTTCTCTATTTTCCTGAGCTGTTTCTTCTTCATCCTCTTAATCTTTGCCGTGTTCCGAATCTGCAATAAAAACGAGAGAGGATCAAAATAAAGTTTCTCAAACAATCTAAACCTGCATGGACCATGTGAGAGGCCCTCAGTGGCTCAAGTCACCAATGAGCTCCATCAAAAATCTGATTTACTTTCCAGGATTCAAACCCACAAATGTATTTAGTACTTGATAAAGTTAAACACTGCTGCTTAAATTTGCGCTATGAGTTTGTCACACCACTGAGATAAATTAGAAAGATGAAAAATAAAATTAGGTCTCAAAATCATGAAAAAACAAGCACTTCTCTCTGCTCTGAGACACTGGGGGCGTCTCAGTTAGAGGCACTGGAACCACGCTCACGTGCAGAAAGGGGGTGTATGGTTTCTATGGGAGAGGGCAATGTGAAAGGGGCTTCATCATTGATAGTGCTTCCAAAAGTGCTCGGATCGGGCCAAACAAGGTGTCAGCAGAAAGGTCTGCTCTGCCCGAGTCCGAATATGTGAATATCTACAGGGTAGATGTGGCACCAGTGAAACTTGAACATTTCTGACTTTTTTTTAAGTTACTACTAACCTTGCATCCTTATTATCTTAACCTCTAACTAAAATGAAACTGTGAAAATTTACTATTTAAGAAGTGTTTTTCTAACTGGTAGCCCATCAGACTATACAGCACCTACGTATAAGGTCGCTCACAGTTTCGGAAAGGTTGGTGAGCCCTGCTCTAAACAGATCTTTATTCTTCACTACGTCCATGCTGCACAAAAACTACATTTAGTTGAAAGTGTTGATGGTATGACGTCATTTTCTGTCATGTTGAAAAATGTTACTATACATTGTGAATATCACACTGAAGCTTTATCTGAAGAAAATCCAGAATCAAATCAAAATTGTAATTAGATCTTTTGCTGTAATCATTCAGCCCTAATCAATACTAGTTTTATTGTTTTGAAGATGAAATGCTAGGTTGTATTTGTCATGTTTTGATACGCATGACATAATAAACTATTATTTCCACTCAGAGGTGACCAAGCGTGCCAAAAAACAGGGTAAACGTGGTGGACCCCTGTTGAGAATAAAGGCGTTCTAGAGGTCAAATCCTGGATGACAGGTATCACATGGATTACGATGGATTCAGCACGTGGCTCCCGTGCGTCTGGAACTCCGCGGCTAACGCGACGTGGAGGAGGATTAGCGCTCGTATACCGGGACGCTTTCAGCTGCAGACTGTTGGACATGAACACGTACAACTCCTTCGAGCTCCAGACGTTTAAGGTTGGAAATAACACTCTTTTTTACTGTTTTATTCTACCAACCTCCTGAGTTTATGTCATCTATTGTTGACTTGTTTTTGATTTTAGTCGCGATAACTCTCACACGCCTGTTGTCATTGATAACTCAAGTGCAAATTGTTGAGGAGTGCAAGTGTCTGGGTTTAAACTTGTCTAATGGCCTGAGATGGGACAAAAACACTAATCGCATTATCAAGAAAGCTTGTCAGCATCTTTTCTTTCTGCGGAAACTTAGGGAATTTACAAATAACTCTCAGGTTTTCCCTAACTTTTATCGTTGCACCATAGAAAGTCTGCTTGTTAGCTCTATGAGTTTGGTAGCATCACAGCCAAAGAAAGGAGATGGTCTACTCTGCAAAAAGGACTGTGAGCTGCCTGTTCTGGATGTGTGTGTCAATCCACTCCACTGAAACTGCTCTTCTGAAAGTTTCCAGTGACGTAATAATGGCCGTTGACTCTGGTCGTTACAGTTTTACTTGATCTGACAGCTGCCTTTGACACTGTAGATCACAGTATACTGGTTGATCGACTCAAATCTGAGATTGAGTTTTCTGGTGCCGTTCTCCAGTGGTTTACCTCTTATATAAATGGAAGAAATTTTAATGTTGCTATTAACGATGTTATGTCTAATATGTCATGTGGAGTAGCCCAGGGCTCTGTTCTGGGGCCTGTTTTGTTTTTATTGTATCTGATGCCTCTTGGTCGGTTGATCTGTGGTTTTAAAATGTGTCTTATCATTTTTATGCTGATGATATCTAGTTGTACTGCTCCTTTAATGACTCAGAGTTTCACTTTTTATTTGAGTTCTTAGATTGTATATCCTGTATCAAAAACTGGTTGTCATCAAATTATCTTCAGATGAATTAAAACAAAACAGAAACTCTGATCATCACTTCTGATAAAAAGATCCCTCTGATTAAAAACTCCCTTGGTGATTTGGGCTCATCTGTTAAAACCAGCCTCAGAAACCTTGGGGTTGTGTTTGATCAGTCCATGTCTCTGTCGTCAACTGACTAAAAACTGTTTCTAACACCTGAGAAATATCTCTAAAGTGAGGCATTTCTTATCAAAATCAGATCTCGAACAGGTCATACACGCGTTTATATCATCATGCATTGACTATTGTAATTCTGTTTTCACTTGTTTTAATAAGTTGACCCTAAACAGACTCCAGAACTTACATAATGTTGCTGCCAGACTTTTAACCGGTGCTCCCAGAACTTCCCACATCACCCCCATTATTTCTATTCTGCACTGGCTTCCAGTCAAATTTCAAATAGAATATAAAAACTTAGTTCTGACTTTACGAGGGTCACATTGTCAGGCCCCTCAATATATCTCGGACTTGTTGTGCCACAACACTTCAGGGCGCAGCCTTCGGTTTTCAGGTCAGGGTCTCCTAAAGACCCCAAAAACTAAATCTAAACCCACAGCTCTGTACAGCACTTTGTGATTTTATCTGCAAAAAGCACTTTATAAATAAATTACTTATACTTCCTCTCTGCCTGTTTTTAAATCTCTTCAAAATGCATCTTTTTACTTTGGCACTGATTTTATGTACAGTTATTTGATTTTGTTTTGTTTTATTGCTTATCTTATAGTGTATGCACTTTTGTACAGCACTTTGTCCCCCCTCTTCCTGGGTTTTTTAAGTGCTTCATAAATAATAAATAAAGCTGGATTGGATGTAGAGCGGTCTCTCAGTGTGGGCTGTGAGCTCCCCCTAGTGGTGATAAGGTGACAATGTATGCTTTAAAAATCACAATCAGTTTCATTTGCCAAGTACAGTATAAAAACAAGACAAGGAATTTCACTTGGTGGATGGTGCAAAAAAAACAACAAAAAAAACACTATAATAATAGCAAAAATAGAAAAATATAGCAGTTTCTCAGATCACAGATGAGAGGTTTTCCTTCTATGAAAGAAACTACAATGTGAATTCTAAGTCATTATTTGAAATGGAAGCTTACTTTACGACAGGGCTCACCAACCTTTCTGAAACTGAGCTACTTCATAGGTACTGTATAGGACGACCAGTTAGAAAAGCACTTCTTAAATCCTACATTTTCACAGTTTCACTTTAATTAAAGGCAAAGATAATAAGGAAGACTTTATTTCTCCCAATTTATGCGATTTTTCATTTTAATTACATAGAAAATGATCATCATCCTATTTTACTAGCCACTAAAAAACAACTTTTAACTGATCGTATAACATGTAACGTTTGTAAAATGTAAATTACGTCATATTTTAGGAAAATCCACCTTGCGCAACCCATACACCAAATCTGTGGCACTTTAACACATAGCTCACAATGTTTTAGTGAAATTAAACATTTAAATATGGTAATTTAATACCAAAACGTTATCCTGTGCAACAGTATTTCACTCTATTAAGTAATAATGTGTGATTAAAAGGTGATCATTTACTATTTTCTGGGGCTTTAAAGCTTTGAGATGAAATACACCAACACATCTTTGTTCCTCACTCACCACTTGAACAATCTCTGCTTTGCGTTCGTTCTCCGCGCGACGCTTTAAATGCTCTTCTCTTCTTTTCCTCTTGTCCTGTTTTTTTAAAAAGTGAAGCATAACAAATTAGAGATGCTCATGACTCGACATCACCTTCCTTAAAGTGACACCAACCTCTTTCTGCTTGGCTTTCTCCTCTTTAAGCTGCAGTGAATACTGTTTGACCAGCTCCTTTTCCCTCCTGGCCTCCATCTTCTTCTCCCATGAGGAGCACAGCGGTTTGTCTCTGAGCATCGCTGAGAACCTGGACGGTAAACAACTCACCATCAGCAAAGTAAACAACCTTAACAGGACATTATATAACCTGATGTGTGAGAGCTTTCCTTCACTACCAAGATCTCCCATATGTTTACTAGGGCTGGGCGAAATGGACAACATATCTCAATATTTTTTCTCAAAATAGTGATATATAAAATAAATCTCTATATATTTCTTTTAATTCAAATCCATTATGGGTTAAATTTGCTGATGTAAAAGGTCACACAGTGACATTTATTAACAAAACCAATGCACAATATGTTCAACTGTTGGCTTTTTCTCCTCGAAGGGACAGCACGTGTGAGTGAGTTCTGTAGTGTGGCTTGTTTAGGCAACCTTGGGGTCAGGACCCCATTAGTGGCGGTGAGATACTGGGAGGGGGGTCACCAGATGCCTTCAAGAAACAGAATATTTTCTGAACAATTTGAACCTATTTTTGCTCATTTTTACCCTTTTCTGTAACTACACCAAACTTGTCATATTCTAACTTATTTTCATCACTTTTTCTTGCCATATTTTTGCATCGTTTGATACATTTTTGCTACATTCCTCCCATTTCTGCCACTTCTCCATCAAATTCCAATGCCTTTTCTGCACATTTCTTCCACTTTCAAGATATTTTCAGCACTTATAAACATTTTCCACCACTTTTACCACCTGATATTGCTTATATTGACCCATTATTGTCACTTTTAACCTCTTTTCATCATATATCACACTTATTTTGGCCAATTTAAATACATTCATGATTTGTCATGCCCTTTTATTTGCCAGTTTAAACTAATTGTTCCTACTTTTTTAAATTACACCCCCTAAAACAAGTATTTTAATATAAAATAAGCTAGAAAAACATGCCTAGATATAGGCGATATTCTAATTTTCTATATTGCCAAAATAGAAAACCTGGTATATATTGAATCTCGATATATTGCCCAGCCCTAATGTTTACATTTCACTTCACTAAGGTTTCTCCAGACGACTGAAGACACAGGTGAGGGAGTCGGTGCAGAAGCTTTACCGTTGCTTGTTGCGGTCCTTCCAGACCCGTCCAGACTTTGGTTTCCCCAGAGGGATCGTCATGGTCTGCTTCCCACTCAGAGCTAGCCGGGGTTTCTTATTGGGGATGACCTCTGAGCTTGCTGGTGTGGATTCTGATGGTGGAGGTCCAGACTGATGACCTCCATTGTCCCCTGATGAAACCTGGGTCTGAACCTCTGATGATGGAGTCTGGGCCTGTGGTTCTGATGGTGGAGCCTGGTTCTCTAGGTCTGATGGTGCAGCCTGGGTCTGTGGTTCTGATGGTGGAGCCTGGTTCTCTAGGTCTGATGGTGCAGCCTGGGTCTGTGGTTCTGATGGTGGATCCTGGGATTGTGGTTCTGATGATGGATCCTGGATCTCTAGGTCTAATGGTAGAGCCTGGGTCTGTGGATCTGATGGTGGATCCTGGATCTCTAGGTCTGATGATGGATCCTGGGTCTGTGATTCTGATGATGGATCCTGATTCTCTAGGTCTAATGGTGTTGCCTGGTTCTCCGATTCTGATGGTGGATCCTGGGTCTGTGGTTCTGATGATGTAATGGTTTGTGTCTCCTCCTTCATTTCCTGGTCCTCTCTCTCTGCCTCCTCCGTGTGTGTTTCCCCCACCTCAGGCTGCTCCTGAATCACAGACCTCCTGGTCCTCCTGCTGGGAGTCCTGGTCGGGAGTTCAGGGGCAGGAGTCCGGATCCTGCGGCCGCTCCGGGTCCGCCTGGTCTCTGGAGGGTCCTGTTCTTCCTCTGGTCCCTCTTCATGGACGCTGGTTTCCTCAGTGATGGTTTTTCTCCTTTTTGACATCCTTCCTACAAAAACTTTCAGACTCACACTTCAAGAGTGACTCTACTATGGACCCACGTGTAATCAAGGCGCAGGGTTTATTGCGTAATTTCCGGTGACGTCGTGGACAGATTCAACACATTAACACAGCACCACCACCTAGAGGCCAGCAGGGGAACTGCATCTAGATAATAGAGGTCGATGTGTTACTGTGGGAACTAAAAACATTACATAAATGACATACTGTACATTGATGTAGGTACGGCATAATATATTCTATTGCGAAGGCGTAGTGTAAAATACGTTTTCATAACTTTTCATCACATTTTATTTCAAATCTGTCTTTTTTTATTTTATTTTGAAATCAGTCAAATCGATTGGCTCTTTTAATATTAATACGTCATAGTGAGACCGTTGAGGATTGGATTGGATTTGGGCCAAGGTTTTAGTTTTCTATCTTATCAAGATAAATTTGGTTTTAAAATAAAAAAAAAAAGAGTGAATATTTTTTGAAGCCATATTTTTCATATTTTCTAAATTAGCTGAAAATATTTAAAACTATTGTAAACATTTTTCCGACCTAAACCTGCTGTTAAACTTTCCCAATTTATTGGAACTTTTGAGTGACCTGTTTATTTTCTGTTTAGTTTTTGATTGTCAGTGTTAACGATGTATTGTGATTTGTTTGTTTATTGTGATAATGTGGTTGACAGTTGTTAATGAAAAAATATATTTTCTATCATCCCTGTTTTGTATTTACTGACCTTATTTTCCTACGATGGAACTGACTACAATGTTCCATCTTACTTTCCTTGTTCAGTTCATACTTTCAAAATAAACTTCCCGCATTCAAGTCAAATGCAAAAAATACTGACTAGAAAGCACTCAGAAATCATTATTATTATTATTATTATTATTATTATTATTATTATTATTATTATTATTATTATTATATAATTTTAATAACTAACAATTTTTATATAATAATAATAATAATAATAATAATAATAATAATAATAATAATAATAATAATCAGTTCATTAGTGTTTGAGTTAGACTGTTCACAGACAAATACATAAACGTCATCATTATTATTATTATTATTATATAATTTTAATAACTAACAATTTTTATATAATAATAATAATAATAATAATAATAATAATAATAATAATAATAATAATAATAATAATAATAATAATAATAATAATAATAATAATCAGTTCATTAGTCATCTACGGGCCAGACTGTCAATTAAATTCAAACTAGCTTTATTGGCATCACAAACATGTTTACATTACCAAAGCAAGTGTGACAATGAATAATATACACACACAAAACATATATATAATTAATATAAAATATAGCAACATCTGTTACACGTAGGGCAAACTGTCTTTATTTACAGTTTAACAGGAAACAACAGCGCCTTCTATTGGTGTAAAAGCGTCTATACGTCAGCCTATCACATGACTTCACTTCCTTGTCCCGTGACGCTGCCCGCATTGAAAAAAGGCGCAGTGGTGGCAGACTGGGATCCAGTAGTAGTGGTGGAAGACTGGGATCCAGTAGTGGTGGTGCAGTGGACGCTGGTCTTCAGTCACAGTCAACACTGAGGACTTATTATGGCTCTGCTCAAAGCTGGAGGAAGCACACTGTTGCTGCTGATGATGATGTGCAGACAGTCTGTGAGTAAAAATCATGTTTCCATCATTGATTCATGCAGTGGTCTCCAACACAGGGTCTGTGGCCAAATTTGGATCCTAAAAAAGCTCCAGTTAGGTCTTCTGGGTGCTTTAAAAAGTGCAAATGTTGGAGAGAAGACACTGAACTTAGTTTGACTTGGTTATTTTTTTTTTTAGCCTGAATATATATATATATATATATATATATATATTTTTTTTTTTTTTTTTTTATTTACAAATGATCAATTTTCTTACTTTTTTGTTTTACGAGAAAAGAGTGACTCAAAATTAATTGTATCAAACACGACATGGAAATGTCGAATTAAAATAGAGAAATTAAACTTTACTTACCACAACGCTGTAACGATTGTACATGTCATGGTCATTTCTACTTATTATTTATTGCAGGTTTTTGGTGTTTGTCATGTTGAGGGCTTTACAATGATAGGGGCATAAACAAAGTTAACAAAAGATCATTTCAGGTGCAATGTTTTCCTTTCTTGAGTCCACAGTTCACGTTGTCATATGTTACAGCCACAAGTCACCTGATGTGTTTCCTGTGCTGTAAAGCCCTGATCCATTATGCAACACATCCTAAAGCAATATATGCTTTTAACCCACAGGGCACCTTTGGGGACCAAACGTGTACTTTCTGCTTTTTTAGTTTTTTAAATTCTCAATATCTCATTCAGTTTAAATACTCATTGTATGAACCTTGGTCAGAAGTTCTCATGTAATGTCATGTCCATAATTCCTTGATCACTTTTATTGCAACATGTATTGAACAGGAGATATAAAATGTACTGACACTCTTTGTGTTCGGGACCGATTTGGTCCCATTGACTCCCATTATAACCACATATATTAATATTCTGTTATCCTGACATATAACAATGGTTTTCACCATAAATACCTAATAAATCTAAGCCTCTACCTTCAAAATACAACATGCACCTTATTTTTTGGGAAGAAAAAGCCTAAATTGTGTTTTTCTCGTTGAAAAAATGTGTGTTCTATTTCATAATATTTTGTGAGATGTCTCACTATAGGATGCAACCTCTGTCTGCATTCCTCAGAAGCATTTATTTCAATCTGCCAATCCTGATTGGCCGGTGAAGCGGGTCCGTCTTCTCGGGGGTCACCCACCTCCTATAAAAGGAGGACAGGGACAGAAGTCCACCATTCAAACACCTCTTCTCCTCTCAGCTATTTTGCATTTTTTTTTTACCAGCCTAACTGTCCACAGTAGTTATCGACCGATTCATCGGGCGGCCGATTTTTGCGCGTTTCACGTGTATCAGCATCGGCTGCTGCGTTCGCCGATCCACTTTATTAATAGAGTGGCTGATCCGTGTTGCTGGAGAGTGCAGAGCCCCTCCCCCAACTAGCAGAGCGTGAAGCAAGCTCTCCAACCCCGACGGCAAGTTTTAAACTTTCAAAGCATCTTTTAACTGTTTAACTTAGCCAACGTTGTTACGTGGTTTCATGTGTTGTTGTCGTCACACTTGTATTTAACGAGCAGCTGGCTGGAGGTTTGGCGTGTGTGGTTCTCTTTCTCTCTTGCTCTCTGCTTCTCTCAGCGGTCCGCTTAGAAGAAGTTTTTAACTTTGAGAAGCAGTTTACTACTTGTTTGAATATTTATTCCTATTATGTTGATGCAAATTAGAACAGAAACTTGAACAGTTTTTTTCCTTAATGCACATCTGACATCACGTTATTTTCCTCTGCTAATTTATGTTCTGAGGTTGTGTTGGAATGGACTATTATTCATGGTTTCTTTTTGTTTTTAATACTATATTTATATATCTTTATACTCAATAATCCTGTTAATAAAATATATCTTCAGTCAGGCCAACTCTTGTCAAAGCTATTTTCCGGACAAGCACGAACAGTTCTATTTCATAATGTTTCATGTGATGTCTCACTCTATTTTTTACTTGTTCTTGTTCTACATCCCCTGTTTTTTATTATTTGTTAAATATTTTTTACTTGGTGTCGTTCTAACTCACTTCTGTTATTTTAATAAATGTTCCTTTTTTTAATTGAAACTTGTAGCATTTGTTATCATCATTGTGTAATTTTTAAGATTGAAAAAGAAGCTCCCCTTTTCATTGGGCACTGCGAGACAAATCCTTCCCGTCTTTCCTGAGATGCTCGTGGAAGTAGCTTGTCCCTGTAAGGACCGTCCGTTCACTGGGAAAACCCCCGTGTCAGGTGCCTCATCCCTCGACTGTGCGGCAATGGAGAGCCGAGGGTCTGCGTGCACAGGCGGTTTTACTGTCCTGATGTGATCAGATTTCTGCCCTGGTGGCTGCTACCGCTCAATAAGCATGTCTGCACTACGGGAGTTTCCATATCCCATAGTGAGACATGTCACGAAATATTATGAAATAGAACTTTTGTTATGTATATAACCCTGATTCTGTGAGTAATATGTCTCACCAGACTACCCTTCTTGCTCGAACGAGGAGAAGATGTGCTTATTTTGAATGGTGCACGTCTGTCCGCGTCCTCCTTTTATAGGAGGTGGGTTTCCCGCTAGCTTCACTGACAAATCAAGATTGGCAGATTGAAATAAATTCTTCTGAGGAATGCAGACAGAGGTTTCATCCCATAGTGAGACATCTCACTCATATTACTCATAGAACCGGGGTTATATACATAACCTAAACTTTTGGTTCTTAGGCTCAGAGTGCCATTTTTTTCAATAAAAGCTCATGGCTCTTAAAGTAATAATGCCTCAGAATCAATGTTCCTATCAATTATTGACCTAGTCAAGGTGGATCAAGCCATCCTCATGCAGGTGTTTAAATGCAATAAATGATGAGATTATGTTTCTAGGAACAGTTCCATGTTGATCACAGCTGTGGTTGTTGTGTTGATCACCAGCTGGGACAACCTTCCTTTAGCGTGGACTACCACAATGACAGCTTCAGTAAGGATGGAGAGAATTTCCGTTATATATCTGGGAGTATCCACTACAGCAGGATCCCAAGGGTCTACTGGAAAGATCGGCTTCTTAAGATGTACATGGCGGGACTGAACGCCATCCAAACGTGAGTTTACAGATGAGCACTGTTTATCTCATTTCATTTGCTCTGTTTTATTATGGTCTTTCTGAACTCTGTTGGTAAAAGTTGATCTGCAATGGGCGTAATAGTTTGTGTTTTCAGTGTGTTGTCTGCGTGTACATACATGATAAAGGCTAAAGTTGATGTTTTTATGCTCAGATACATTCCTTGGAATTACCACGAGGTGTCTCCAGGCAGATACAGCTTCAGTGGGGACAGAGATGTAGAATATTTCCTTAAACTGGCCCAGGATATTGGCTTACTGGTTATCCTTCGACCAGGTCCGTATATATGTGGAGAGTGGGACATGGTGAGTTAGGCTCAATATTTGATTTTGACCACCCTTGTTGCTGATGAGATGTATGAGAGACTCTGGGAGATCTTTTTTCCTCAGAGTTGATTTACATTACTATTCTATAATCATAAAACGGCAGAAAACATGAAATCCTTTAAAACGATAAATGCATCAACAAAAGATAGATCTAACTCCAGTCCTCCTTTTAAATTTGCTCTGTGATTCTGCTGACTCAGGGCGGTCTGCCTGCCTGGCTACTCAGTAAGAAAAATATTGTGCTGCGTTCTTCGGATCCAGGTGAGAAGCGTCAGAATAAGTGATGAACTAACTGTGTGTGTGTGTGTGTATGTGTGCGTAATAATCTGATGTATCACATATCTGTAGATTACATTGATGCTGTGGATACATGGATGGGGAAGCTGTTGCCTATGATAAAGCCTTATCTCTATCAGAATGGTGGCCCCATCATTACAGTACAGGTGAGTCCTGACGTGTGTGTTATTGTGTGTGTGTGTGTTACACTCAGGATTCCTTAGTGAATTCTTTTTTTCCAACAGGTGGAGAATGAATACGGCAGTTACTTTGCCTGTGACTACAACTACCTGCGTCACCTGACCAAGCTGTTCAGGTCTTACCTGGGAAAAGAAGTGGTTCTGTTCACCACAGACGGGGCCGGGCTGCGCTTCCTCAAGTGTGGATCCATACAAGACCTTTACGCCACCGTTGACTTTGGCCCAGGTCAGTGTCTGTCAGATAATACAGCCAAATATCTTGGTGTCGATTGTTAAATCCTCGTAAAAAATAACAATTTAACCAACAAAAATATCAAATGTTATTTCGACATCACTCTACTTCCTGTTTGTATTGCTAGAATAAAACTCTCAGTTTAATAGCAAAGGTAGCAGTTAGCTAATGCTATTATTTCTAAATTAATTATATTAATAATAATGATAATTTTTTTTTCTGCTGATGTTAACTTTGTTTACAGGCTGAGGCAAATGGTTTTACAAAAATATTAGCTACCTACCATTTTCACACGCTAAAAATGTATTTTTAGAAAAGAAAATGTTATTAATAAAAACCTATGACATGCTGAAATTTTTGTAATTTACATTTTCAATTCTTTAAACTGCAATCAAGACTAGAATACTTAATGAGGTACTCAACCCAAATTACAACGACAGTTTAAAAAGACGATGATGTTAGTGTGATCTTCTTAGTAATAATGTCATAACAACCAAGAAACTGAATGACACGTAAAGGCACTCGTTTTCTCTACTTTAGTGCCTATGCCAGAGGGAGATTTTTAATCATGTTATGGTTGATTTCATGCTTTTACTGCTGATTTTATGTTTTTACTGCTGATTTTGATGTTCTTACTGATTTTTAAGCTGTTGAATGTTTTCTGTTGCACTTTTTAATCATGTATAAAGAGGTTTTTACATAGGTTGTATAACCCATAAAATGCGCTCTACAAATAAATTTGCTTTGCCTAAGCGCTAAAACGTCAGATTGAAAGCGATTTTCTATGGTGACGGAAATACAAAAGAGTTATAGTAACGTGACATCAACATAATACATGACCTTTCATTGGCTGAACTCTTTGAAATGGTTGTGCCCACAGTTAAAGGGATATTACTTGTATTTATGTATATATCAATAAGAAATATTACTCTGGTTGAATTATTCTGTTTTATGAATATATATTATACTAGCCTATTTATACCAAAAGGGAAGATTCATATGCTCATGGAAATGGGTTTCAAGGGTGTAAAACAAGGGAAAAAAAACAAAAAACATCAACCCTTAACTAAAACGAGAGCAAGCCTAATTTTTATTATTTTGTTACCTTGTACATTTCATGTACAAGGTAACACCAATGAATAATCTTGTACAAAGTTGAGAAACGGACATAAAAAGATAAAGCTTAGGCTCTTTGGTTTTTACTTCACATTAACTGAACCAGAATAAATATGAGTTTCAATAAGAGGTGTTGATGATGGGCTATTGCTCTACTTTTTATCATCCAAATTCCTGATCATTCATTTAGTTTCACTAATAAAGGTTGGCTCTGTCTTTTCTTTGGTGCAGGTTCAAATATTAGTAAAGCCTTTGCCGCCCAGCGATACGCCGAACCTCATGGACCTCTGGTTAGCCTCTCCTTCACTGTTTGATTTTGCATGTGAGTGATGTGAGTCGTAACGTGGCCTTTCACGCCTCAGGTCAACTCTGAGTTTTACACGGGCTGGTTGGATCACTGGGGGTCGAATCACTCTGTGGTGTCCTCAGTTGCTGTGGCCAAATCCCTCAATAACATCCTCGCCGTGGGAGCCAATGTCAACCTGTGAGTCGACAGAAAACACACACTTGTTAACTCTTCTCTCACCTTGGCCCTCATTTATCAACCGTTTGTACGTTCAGATCTCAGAGTACAACGTGCCTTTGACCAAATTAAAACAAACTTCGGTATTTATCAATTCTGACATGAGCGTACACCAGAGGTGACAAGTAACAATGTACAAATACTTAAGTAATTTTTTCTAGTATCTGTACTTTACTTGAGTATTTATTTTTTGGGTGACTTTTTGCTTTTACTCCTTACTTTGTCAAACAAATATCTGTACTTTCTACTCTTTACATTTAAGAATTGACTTGTTACTTTTAAGACCAAGATGACGTCACAAGGTGAAAAGACTCAAACCTGGATGCTCTGGGTTTTATTGAGCATTTGCATTTTTTCTTGAAACATTTTATTTATGAGTGTTAAATTATTCAGGTGTTCAAAGGTAACAGATTTAACTTGTTTCCATGTGCCAGTTTTCTACAAGTTCTGAGTTTATTGGTATAAAACCTCTGTCTTGAGACATTTCTTTTACTTTTTTACTTAAGTACATTTAGTAGCATTTACTTTTACTCAAGTAAGGGAGCAACTTCAATGCTTTTACTTTTACCAGAGTCATTTTGTATTCAAGCATCTACACTTCTATCTGAGTACTGAAGACTAGTACTCTTGCCTCTGGTGTACACTACGATCAGATCGCAAAATTTAATTTAAACCGCAATCAGCCATTGGTTCAGTTAGTATTGAGAATTGAATTCAAAGGATGTTCACTTTCTCTGTTATTCTCTTGCACACAGCTTTTAAAATCAGCTCCTCAAATTCCAGTTTTCATACTACTGAAAAGCAAATATTTGTTTTTCTTCACTTCAGCTGTGAGAATGCTGATTTTCATCTTTGAAATGTTTATTTCTTTGCCAATGTTTGTTTGACCTCAGTGGGCGGGGCTTCGAGATCAGGAAGATTTGAGGGCGTAAGATGTTAATGACGATGAAATTCAGCCGCCGCATTTATCAACACCTGATCATTTGTACGCTGGGATTAGTCAGATACTAGGGATGTAACGATTAATCGTAAGGCAGTTAAAAATTGATTCATAGGTATCACGATTGATATCGATTTTCTGAAAATTGAATTGCAGTACTTTTTTAAACAGCAGAGGGCGCTATATATTTATCCTTCTCTTGTCCAAATGCTGAGGCGGCGGGCGGAATCTGCTACTACTTTCTTTCTGGCCGCCTTCTACTCTAAAATATGTTCATAAATGTTTCCTTACCCCTTTAGCACCAAAAGAATATCTGTAAAAGTCATGTTTTTCTATTAGCTCTGTCTGCTAGCAAATAGCATCTCTTCTTCACTGCACAGAATATCTGCATGGCAACCGACCACTGGGTTACCAACGCCCTCTGCTGGTCCAAACAATTATTTGACGTAAATACAGGTCAATGACTGTTTTTGTTAAGGCACAAAATACATTTTCAGTTGCACTTTTAAAAAGAAAAAGAACTATTATGCAGTTTTGCATTGTTTATTATAGAACCAGAATTTAATTTAATAGGCTTCTTCTTCATTTGTATTATTCCTTTATTTATTTCCTTCAAGATTTATTTTTAGTTAAATTGCATTGTTTTGAATAGTTTATCAAGGGATTCTTTTGACAATGAAAAATAAAAGGAAAATAATACAGTATTTTCTATAAATAAATAAAGGAATATTTTTAAATCATTTGTCTACAGTCCCATTTTGTAAAATAAATCGTGAGAATCGTATCGTGAATCGAATCGTATAGGGAGTTGAGTGAATCGTTACATCCCTATCAGATACGAATGTATCATAAATCACACGTTGGTCCTGTTGTACGACCAAATGTACACTCAGATTAGCAGATTTGGTGTGTGCTGTATAAAGTTTTTTGTGCTATTTTGATTTTTGAGTTATTAAAGATTATTATATACAGTAGGTCTTTCTGAGGTCACTCAGCCCCCCCCATCTGCTCCAAATTGACCCAGAATGGTCGTGTTTGTTTGTGCTTCGTTTGTGCTGTAAATACTTTAGTTTTTGCTGTTTTGGTTTCATAGATGTTTTACAGCACAAACGTCCATGCCATTGTGTTGGTCAAACTTTCTATCTGATGTTTGTTTTTAGCTTCATGGGTTTTGTTTTCGAGCTCTATTGAATTATCAATAAGGTTATTACAGTTCAACACAAGCACCTGACTCTCACTGATCCTCCCACAGGTACATGTTCATTGGAGGGACCAACTTTGAATACTGGAATGGTGAGTTGATGTTGTCAGACTGGTTTGTTCAGATGTCAGGGGCGACCATGGCTCAGGTGGTAGTGGGTCGTCTTCTGATCGAGAGGTTGGGGGTTCGATCCCAGTACCTGACTATGTGTCGAAGTGTCCTTGGGCAAGACACTGAACCCAAAAGTTGCTCCCAGTGGTCGACTAGCGCCTTGCATGGCAGTCCTGTCCCACTGGTGTGTGAATGTGAGAGTGAATGGGTGAATGAGTTGATATGTAAAGCGCTTTGAGACTGCTTCAATGTGGTGATAAAGCGCTATATTAAATCAAGTCCATTTGCCATTTTTACCATTTTCTCTCAAAGTCATAACTGTTCTTAAACTACAGGTGCCAACGGGCCTTACAGCCCACAGCCTACAAGCTATGACTACGACGCTCCGCTCTCAGAGGCCGGAGACCTCACGGAGAAGTACTTTGCCTTACGAGAGGTGATCAGAATGGTACGAAAGCAGAGCAGTAATTTAAGCACTCAATCTGTAATCTTAACCACACGCTGTGAAGAGGCACTCACAGCGAAATCATTGTCACTCTGACCAAATATTTTAATGCTTTCTTCACAGTATCGTAAGATTCCAGAAGGGCCATTACCGCCAACAACCCCTAAGTACGCCTATGGTGCTGTTTCAATGAAGAAAGTATGTAACGAAATGTGAAAACGCATTTTCATAGGTTGTAATGACAAGGTTTATATCATGAAACAAATGTGATATAAGACAAAGAATAGTTGCTTGTTTAAACTATAATTTAAAATGATTGTAGGGATGTAGATTATGGATTTTCATTAAACCACATTGGAATCTTTTTCAGCAGGAGCGGCGTGTTAGAGTTCATGCCAAAACACTTCAAACAATTTTTAAATTTTAAAAATTTTCTTTTGTCAATTTGTTTTTTATCTTCTTAAAAATGTGTTTCTTTTACCTTCTTTCATGTTGTCAGACTGACTCCAAGTAAGTGATTCTTCATTTTGGATGGAGAAACTTATCTCACCTGTACAGAATTGTGATTAATCTCAGTAATTTAAGAGTTTTACTTAAAACCTCAATGTTTCTTTTTTTCTTTCACTTAATAAATACATAATGAGATTTCAAAATAAAAGGTTACCTTTGTCTGATTATGAAGCATGTCAAACAGGAAAAAAATACATCTAACTATCTCTATTGCAGTTGTGTGTTGTTCTAGATCTATTTTTATTTTTCAGCCAAAATTATTACCGAACGTATTTTACTCATAAACGTGTGTGTGTGTCTGTGTGTGTCTGTGTGTGTCTTACTTCCAGCTCCAAACGGTGTCTGATTCCCTGGAAACGCTCTCCTTTTCTGGTCCTGTTAAAAGCGTTTATCCTCAGACTTTCATTGAACTGAATCAGGTACGTGTCCAGGTTTTCTATCAGACTGTCCATGTCATTAGATAATTATCAGCACTAATGTCATTTTTATGTCCCCAGGCCTTTGGTTATGTACTCTACAGGACTACGCTGCCCGTTAACTACAACAATTCCACTCCGCTGTCATCTCCTCTCAACGGGATTCATGATCGAGCTTACGTGTCTGTCAATGGAGTGAGTCTGAGACGTTTAGCATCGCAAACAACCGTCAATTTTGTAATCTAACGCGGATAAAATGGTTTATCCACTCATCATTTACATATATTTAGGTGAAATACGTGTACTGTGTTTTAAAAGATTCCCGGTATCTATTTCTTATTTTTCATATTCTTATTCTTTCGAGGAAGTTATACTTTCCATGTGTGAAAAATCACTACATTTTGCAGAAAGGTCCAGTTCTATGCCAGATTGCCTTAAGGTGGTGCAACAGCAAGCCTCTAAAGTTCAAGATTTGGAAAATCACAACAAATTAACCCTATGTGCTACAGATTAGCAATTTTTACCAAAATGTTGCTCAAACACTATATTTCAACCTATTGCAAATTATAAAGCGCATTACTCTTTTTTTTTTTTTTTTTTTTTTAACTATATAATGTATAAAACATATCTCCTTACACATTTTTTTGCTCAAGCAACACCAAACTTGCTACAGCACATTTTCCTACAGTAGGTAATGTAAACATATACTTGACAATTTTTAATGACAACGTTTCCAAGTCCTGGTAAATGATGGAAGGGGAAAATGTCAAAAAAATGTCCTCAAAAATTTTTCATTTTCTTTTTTTTTTACAGCATTTTGAATTTTGCTCTCATGCAAACAGTTGAAGTCAATGCAAATATGTCATTTTTAAACATCAGTTCTTAACTTATGAAGACAGTGATGGATGCTAAAAACAAATTACCAATGTCTTCATGCTGTCTTGAAGCAATTTGTGTGTTTTCAGATTTTTGTCTTGATAACTGAATTTTTGACAGCAGTTTAAACGCTAACAGCTGCTGTCTTGTTTGGCCTAAAATGGCATTGCCCCACATCAGCTATAATCCTGTTTGTATTTAGGTGGCTATGGGGGTCCTTGAAAGGAACGTGGCCCTAACCATTAATGTAACTGGGGAAGCTGGCAGTCAGCTGGATCTACTAGTGGAGAACATGGGCCGGATCAACTACGGAAATCATATGAACGACTTCAAGGTTTGTGTGTTGTTTTAATGCTGCTCTTTAAAGAACTAATGGAACCAGACTGGAAGTCAGTTTGTTGGTCAGCAGGTGATGTCGGCTCCTTACGCTGGTCTTTTTTTGGCTTCTCGTTTTAGGGTTTGGTGTCTAATTTGACTCTGGGTAATGAGATGCTGTCCGACTGGACCATGTACAGTCTCAGTATTGATGAAGCGGTCAGTCAGGGTCTCCTCGGAGTTGGACCGACGACTTTGACTGAACCACCACAGCCTGCTGGTTTTTCCCTTCCAACCTTCTATGAGGGAAGCTTTAGGATCCCTGACGGCATCCCAGACCTTCCTCAGGACAGCTACATCAAACTGCCCAACTGGAGGAAGGCACGTGACACACACACACACAGACACCTGGGTTGGGGTCAATTGTAATTGATAATTAATTATGGTGTAATTGTAAATTTTAAAATCTGTTCCTGTCGTAATCGTGGTTAAATTGTGGTTTAGTTCAGATAATTGACTTTGTAATTGCCATACAAATTCAACAAAAATTGTCAATTTCAATTTAACGCAAAACAGGGAAGCCATGTTAATTCTACACATATGTAGTGAACAGTTGTCAAGCTGTCCCACATTTTACCATTTAAAAAAAAAAAAAAAAAAAAAAAAAAAATTGAAATCTTGGGTACACTGACACAAAAAAGAATATTAAAACCTATATTTTCATTAATTAGGAAGCCTAACAAGGCAACCAATAAATAGGAAATAAATTAGATGATAGATATTTGTTCTTAATGTATTTTACAACAGATTTAGGACCCGTTATCATAAGAGATGCTAACACAAGAGGAAGGTTAAGTTTTATTAGGTTATTTATTTCAGACTCAGTAATTGTGATTAACTGGGGCCCTGTCCAGGGTGTAGCCCCGCCTATTGCCCAGCGTGAGCCGGAGATAGGCACCGGCAGACCCCCGCCACCCTGAAACACAGAAACAAGTGGGTCAGAAAATGGATGGATGGATAATTGTGATTAATTATAATTGACTTTCTGAGGATAAAAAATAATTGTAATTGGAAAAAATACTGGCCACTGTAATTATAATTGAAAACTTAATTGTAACTGAAAAATGTAATCCGAATCAGAAAAAAACTTTAATCATCCCCGTAAGGCAATTAGAAAGGCAAAAAGCAGCATATAAATTGACCCTGACACACACACACACACACACACACTATTGAAAATGAAGCTGCTTTTCTGCCTTAAACATTGATTAAAGCGTTACTAATAAACAATGCTTAAATGACACGCAATGCAGATTAAACATCAATTCCCTCCCAATATTTTAATTAGTTTTAACTTGAATAATAAATGAATATGATTACTGTAATCATACTTCTGACTCTGTTTCTTTGTTGTTATTCAGGGGCAGATCTGGATAAACGGATTTAATTTAGGGCGTTACTGGCCGACTCGTGGCCCCCAGGTGACTCTATTTGTGCCTGCGAACATTCTCAGCACAGCAGCACCAAACAATGTGACGGTGCTGGAGCTGGAAGGAGCTCCCTGCGACTCAACCCTCTGTATCGTGGAGTTCACAGCCACGCCCATCCTCAACGCTACGATGCAGTCTGACTTTCAGCCTTCCAGACGCTTGTACGCCAAAGAAGATTTACTGTGACCATAAGGGAAGCCTCTGCTGCACCAAAGATCAAAGCCATCACTTTGCACTAACTTAATCGCTATATTGTACAAATTTGTTTGGTAAAAGTGTTTGCTTTAGTTTTCAAGCTGAAGTCTGTGGTATTATTGATCAAGTGTATGATTTATTAAAAAAAGGAAAACAGTCTTTTTTGCCAAAAATTGAGTTTCAACAAGATTGTTTTTTTTTTTTTTTTTTTTTTTATATGAAGGGATTTTTTAAAGCTACTATGACAGAGCCATAAGTTTGCCAGAGGACGTTATGCATTCGTTTTGTGTGTGTGCATGTTTAAATTATGCTTAGCATTTTAATGGAAAAAAAATAAAATATTTGATTGGATCAAAAGCTATTGCTATATATATTTTTATGATGGTAATAACTACAATGTATGTGAAAATATATCAGAATTAAAAAATGTTATGCTTTTTTTTTAGATTACAATTTTAAAATTGCAAATAAGGGTTCTGATAAAAACTTATAATACAAATTGTATACATTTTAGTTAATGTAGTGCCAGATAAAAGTGATTTTCCTTTTCAATCTTGGGTATTTTAAGATGAGGCACTATTCATTTTTTATATTAGATATTTTTTATTTAATCTTGCACTAAAGTCTAAAGTTAATTTTCTTTTAATTTATTGCTTGATTGATCAAGCTACGTCACGGAAGTGCTCTGTTTAGGGTTGAATGTTAAAATAAGGTGAATACAATAAATAAAGAAAGAAATGAAGATCTTCCCTGTGGTAGTAACACTCCTGTCCTGTAGGAGGCAGTAACGCCCCTTAGAGTGTTTAACCTCCGGAGCAAAGCTAGTGTCAGCTGGAGGAAGATGACGGAAGTCTGCTGGAAAATAAACAGGACAAAAGCAGGTAAACATAACCCGGTTTTACACATGGCTGATCAAAACAAGTCTTGAACTAAACATAATGCATTTACTGTTTTTTAAATGACCATATTAATAAAGGAATATCTGGGGTTAGCGCTATCTGTAATGCTAACCTCTGTTCACAGCTGTAAACAGAGGTTAGCAACACAACAGCTAATTATTAGCACCAAGCTTTTCGGCAGATGATAAAGGAAGATGGTGTTTATCTGGATAGTAGTTTAAATTGTTGTGTGTGTCCGGGTTGGGGTTAATTACATTTTCAATTACGTTTTCAATTACCCATGTTAAACTACGATTGCAGTGACCGGCATTTGTTTCAATTACAATTATTTTTAGTTTTCAGAAAGTTCATTTCAGTTACGTTCTCAATTACTAAAGTTCAAATACATATAATCACAATTACTGGGCCTCAAATTGTTCCACGAACGTTTACTAAATTCCCAAAATCAGTGAAGATCCTGCAGGGACTGATATACTCACATACTTTATCATTCATGGACCATTTACGTAAACTAGGGTCTGTTGTTGTAACAGTCTTTCCTTTTTTCCCTTTTCCATTCCACACATTAGGCTCCTGCTCCAGTAAACCAGTCCCTGAAAGCCTGCAGTCTTCTGCTTGACCATGGTGGACAACCGTTACGCCACAGCTCTGGTGATCGGCTCCGTGCTGAGCCTGCTGGCCACGGTGTACCTGTCTGTGTCAGTGGGCACTCAGCACTGGTACCAGTACAGCAGCCCACCCATCAAGCAGAAAGACGGCAATGTGTCGGTGCTCAAAGATGAGTTCCTTAATGGAGAATTTGACGAGAAGCTTTACAGGAACATGTTCCTCCTGAATGGCACGCTGGGACTGTGGTGGAGGTGCATCATGGTTCCTGCACCCAGCAGTTCCCATTGGTTCAAGGAGCCAGGTAGGACCCTTTGTGAACCTGTGCAAACAGCACACACTCTGGAATGTAATGCTATCAATTAGGGGTGCCCCAAATAGACTTCTGATACGATACTGATATTGTAGCATGAAGTGTTGGCCAATATCGATATGATAGGTTATCAGCATGGATCATACATACGTTTTAACTTATTTTGTCATGTGTCATAGTGTAAAAGGCCTAAGGTAGTGGTATTAATCAGAGAACAATAGTCAACAGTAGGTATGAGATAAAACTGACCCATTTACTAGAATATTGAATTGAATAGAAAAAAATAGACTAGGAGACCCTGAAAAACAACATTAATAACACTAATAACAAAAACATATCTTTAAAGTGCAAAATAGCAACTATTTTAACCTCAAACATAACACTGTTCTACAATCAAATATAATTAATAAATTACAAAACCCTGAATAAAAACCTCCAAACCAATAAAAACAAAAAACAAATTATACTTTTAAAGTAGGGCTGGGTGATATGGTCCAAAACTCATATCTCAATATTTAATATAAATCTCAATATTAATTCAAATAAAGTCTTACCAGAAAGACAATTCAGGGTTACATTTACTGAATAAAATTACCACACAGGCACATTTATTAACAAACAGCTGCGCAATATGTGCCACTTTTTGCTTTATTCCTCTAAGGGACAGCACGTGTGAGTGAGTTCTGTAGTGTGGCTTGTTAACTGGTAGATCTGGGTTACGACGTTTTATATACAGTTTACACACTCATATCAAACATATATGCATACGTACACACACACATACATACACATGAATGTATATGACATGTACATAATATTATTATACCATTTAATATTTACCACAAATTTCATCAATTAAATTTGGAGTGGCAATATATACATTAATAAAAACCTTTTATTATAATTAAATATTAATATATTTTATACCATGATAGACATATTATATATTTTTGCTGTCCTAGGTAAAATTGTTGCTATTCTTTCTTATACTTACTGTGATTTAAAAAGCTTGTTAAACTGCTTTATGTTGGTGCTTTGTTATATTTCATCCTTTAGGCAGTTCCATAATTTAACCCCTGCTATTATTATACTCATCTTTTACAGTGTTGTTCTGGCATATTGTATCTTGAAATGTAGTTTATCCGATCCAATGTATTAGTTTTTTTAACTATCGGACCAATTTCCGATATTAATATCAGATTGGGACACGTCCACTATCAATATTGAATACTGTGATGGCTGTGTGCTCTGGCTCACTTTAGATCCCAAGATGGAGAGTCAGTGTGTGGCCTTCACTCTTTCTCAGCAGTTCATCCCCAAATATCAACAAGACGGTAAAGAGGATTTGCTGAGAACATGTAAGTTTGTCGTTGCTCGATGCAACATTTTACTTTTACTGTAAATACTAAGTGAAAATGGAGGCTCATTTTCATGCTAAACAGTGTGCTGTAAACAACACAGAGAGTGATGGGGAAAGGTGAATGTGGTTAATGTCCTGTTCTCTTTAGACCTGTGGAGGTGCCAGTTTCTCCTGCCTTTGGTGTCGTTGGCTCTGGTTTTCCTCAGTGGCCTTGTTGGAGTCTGTGCCTGCCTCTGCCGCAGCTTCACTCCCACCCTGGCTGTGGGAATCCTCCATCTTCTCGCTGGTAGGAGCTACTTGTATTTATCTGTTCAATGTTCAATTCAGAAAAAAAGAATTTACACTCAGAGGCTTAACAAAGTATGAAGCGAGACTGTTACAGAGAGTCACGTGTGTTTGCTATTATAAACATTGTGACATTAAAATGGATAGATTTTGAGAGATTATTTCTAGTCTTTTTACTTACTCTAGACACTGGTAAAAAGTTACTGTTTTTAATGTTCTGACCCACCAAAAAAGTTCCTTCATTTTATTATTTATTTCATTTTTTAACTTAATGATTTGCGTGTTTTGTAGATGCCATTGAAATAAATTATTATTGCAGTGTTAGTTCGTCATCTAAAACTTTTAATCATTTTTGCCCTTTTTTTCCCTCGATTGACTAAAGGTGCTTTCACACATATAGACCTGTGGACTCGTTGTGGTTCAAGCGGTGAATCTGCAACATTGTTGCATTTTAATTTGGTCTGGTCCACTTTCACACTGCTCTTTGACAAGTGCACAAAACTTTCTAAACAACGTCATGCTGGCAAAATGGGCAGTTACCTATTGGACAAAAACATTTATGTCAGAAAAATGCTTTTTCCAAAGAAAATCCTAAAACAAACCCCCAGAAACGTAATTATTAATAATTCATAATAACCCATGATCACATGATCCTATAACCCACGCTAAAGTGCTACATAAGCACAGACATGAAGCCGCCCCGTCTTGCCTGTCAATGCTCACAAGCGTCATGTCACAGGTAAGAATGTATCATGTGTGAGGACGTGAGAATGTATGAGCAGGTGAAACATTCAGCAGTCATGTGTGCAGCCTTGGCTGACTACGGGAACTGTTTGGAGAAGAGAGAGAAGTGAAATAAATGAATGATGTGGGAGTAATACAGAACATGTGTATGTGTGCTGCCTGCAGGAACGCTGGGTGTTTGTCTATGCTCGTTGCCATGACGACAGTTTGTGTGATTGTTGCTGTGTGCCACTGCTTAGTCATTAACAGAGTTGCGCCGTCAAGACGTATTTGGTCCCACTTCCTGTATTTGGTCCTGGTTTGCATTCTCACATCATAAAATCCACTCCAGGCTTCACTTGAAGTGAACCAGGACCCACACTTTACAGTACCAGAGATCGCTTGTTTGGTCCGCACCAGACTTCAAGTGAGATTTCACACCACCGCAAAGGGACCGGACTATCCGAGGAAACGAAGCATGGTGTGGACCAAAGAGGTATATGTAAAAGCCCCTTAAATGTATAAGATTTCTGTCAAATCTGCCAAAAGACTACATTTATTCAGATGTAAACTTGTCGGATTCTCATGTGTAGGCAAGTTGATGTAGCACCAGGGTTTTATTTTGAAAGATAAGTATTCACCAATAAAGATTATCTCCTGTAAAACTACAAATGTTGTACAAACATGGTTAGAGAGAATCGTAGAGAAAACGTAAAGTCTCACCAAAATTATATATATATATATAAAAAAAAAAGAAATCCTGAATCCACTCAGTGAAATAAAGGTTTGATTGAACTTTCCATGTTATATTTAATTATGGACACCTGCTATTTATAAAAAAAGGAATGTTTGTGTTTCCACTGAGTGGGAAATGCGATCCACTGGGTTTTTTCTGTCCCACAGGTTTGTGCTCTCTGGGCTCCGTCTGCTGTTTCCTGGCTGGAGTGGATTTGCTCCACCAGCACTCGACGCCACCTGAAGGTGTTGAAGGCTCGTTGGGCTGGTCTCTGTACCTCGCCCTGTTCTCCTTCCCTCTGCAGATGATGGCAGCCGCTCTGTTCCTGTGGGCCGCCAGAAGTCACCGGAAGAACTACACACACATCACAGCTTACAGGGTAGCATAGGAGGAGGAAAACAGTAGTAGTCCACCATTTCTAATGCTTTCCTCCTCGTTAAACTCCTTCACATGGTAAAAGAGATGCACACAGACCCAAAGACTCATCAGCACAAGTACTCATGTTTAAGGATTTTGTAACTTGGAGGGGTTTGTTTTAGCTTTGTTTTTTAGCATCTCTAGCCTGTATCATACCCAAAGCATGTTAATTTTAAACATATCATCTAGGCCCTGTACTACAAAGCTGGATAAGTATATCCTGGATATCTCTCCGCTAGAAGGTTAAGAGGAAATCCAGCTTTGTAGTACAGGCCCCTAAAGTCAAGATGAGGCACTTGTTTTCCAGCTGTTTTGATGAATTTCCTGTTTTTTTTCTTCATCTTTTGCTCAGTGCTCAGCACATGACCCTTAGCTGGGTTGTGCTTTATAAACACGTACTGTCACAATCACATCTGCCTTCATTATCAGTGCATGAATGCTATTGATAAGTATTTTTCTTTGATGTTTGAGACTTCTGTTGTGGTCGGTTGCTGTTGCTCTGCATGCCTTTCACTTGACGTTTCCACCCCTGTGGTAATTCAATGTTTGATATTTGTTCATTCAGTCTGTGGTTGGTTTGTTTGTCTTTAAATGCCACTCACTATAAATGTAACCACTCATCTTTCACTGTGGCCTTTGTTGAGCTCTTACTTGATTTTAATATGAGCAATCATTCAAAGGATTTGATGGTGTTTGAACTGTAGTACTGCCATTTGAATAGAGGAGCCTCACTGTCTGAAACACCTCCAGCATTTAATGTTATTTTGGGAATAATTTAAGTATGGTACTAAGAAGGTGGTTTCTGTTTCAAACCTCTTGGACAGGTTTTTAAAGTTAAATTGTTACTTTTGTGGTTAAAACAAAAACAAGAATGTGCATGTCCATGTGAATTAAATACCTAATATTGGAAAGATTTCATGTTTTTTGCTGTTTTGTTTGTAAAATCTGTCATTGCTACAATCTGCATTACATGTTGAATGTGCATGCATTCACGTCAGCTTTTAGAACAGTTTTTACGCACTCCAAAGCACACCTTTTGATTCTGAGTCAAAATAAACAAATGTTGACTTTTACACATTTGACTTATGTTTCACAGCCTTTATTTAAGTGTAATCTTCCAAAATGTTGCGGTTGAAGATCTGCTTTCTTTGTGCAGATTACAGATCACACACACACGCACAATATGAGCAGTTTATTCTCAGGTCTGCATTTCTTTTAAACGGACTGTATGTCTACTGAAACCTGGACAAACATCTTCAAAAAGGGTTCACAGTCAGCTCCTGTGTCAGCCATTTGTTTTTCCCTTTAAGGCGGGGGTGTCCAACTTTAGTTTTAGTTCAGGGGCCAAATACGTAGCAGTTTGATCACAAGTGGGCCACAGGGTTTAAGTGTGAAATCGACACATTTACACATTAATATTTCCAAGTTTGCCCTTCCAGTTGTAAATTAGACAAAGTATGGAAGGTGTCAACAATAAGCAATAAGTGACAAATACTTCAATGACCATTTTTTATTTAATTTGGGGAAATTTTGTGGAAGAGTTTTTTCAACAACAATTTACATCTGAATTATTTGGTAATTTATGCAATGATTCAGGTTTTTTTTATTTTCATTTTCTCCTGTGGGCCTTATTGTTGCTCTGGAGGACCAGATTTGGCCCCCGGGCCTTGAGTTTGACACATGCCTTAAGGCCAAATTACTTGACTAAATAACATGAATACCATAACATGGTTACACCCCTTAACTCAACCTTTTATGTTTAGTAAACTGCCTATTTAAAATACTTGTTGAGTGCTGTGCTGCATTTCAACCCCTAAAACAAGCAGCATTGTTCCAGCAATTGTTGCAGAGAAGTCTCATAATATTAAAACAAGATTAAGATCAATGCAGTGGCACTTGACCAACTGATTCTTTTTTATTTTAAGGAATTTTAGAAATGATTTAACAACCAATCCTGCAGGACTACAGGATTAAACAACCCCAATATAATAATCCTTTATGTTTGTCCAATCATTTGACAGCCACTGCACAGATATTATTATTATTATTATATTATTTGGAATCATTGAATCTCAAACAACCCAAAATAAAATAAAAATTATACATGGGCAGAGTGAGACCTGCTGATCAAAATTATTGATTCCGATCTTTGATCACTCAAGTGCTGATGGTTTGATTTTATTTTTTTTAAGCTATATGCGAAAGAGGATAATCATTTTATAAAAACACAGACCATGTCAGCCCTGTGCAATTTCAAATAATAATAAAGTTAAATCAATCTTTGAAAAAATCCCTAAAAAATATTGCATCAGAAATAAGTCTTTCAAATTATTAAATAAACAACAATTCCCATTAAAAATCAAATATGATCACTGTGTGGATTTAGTTGTTTGAAATGTTCAGACTAGCAAATGTTGTACATGCATGTGTTTTCTTTACTAGGATTTTCTCAGGGTGATTTGGTCCATTTTTTTCTCTAAAGTCTTAGTTTTTCACACTTATTGACGGGACTTTCAGCGTGATCTTCTCAGCCAAATGGAAAGCGATCTTCTTCTCGTAGTACGCGCATTCATTCACAAACATAGGGTAGACAGGCTCTCCTTCATACTTCACTGTTTCTCCAGAGAAGGACAGGAACATTGGGTCCCCAGGCTGGAGGAGCGTGAAGTCCTTATCCTAGAAAACAGTATACAGATGTAGTATTTACTCTCTGATACAGTTGTCTGCTCATAATCCACAGTTTATTGTTGTGAAGTGTGAAGCTAGCGTGTCCCTCACTTGTAGCTGTGGGTGGATGGCTGCAGTAATCTGACCTGACGCATCCCTTGGATAATCCACACTTCTTAAAAAACTGTATGTTTCTACTTCTCCTCCTTCAAATATGTGACCTGAGTGGAGAAAACAGAAACAATGTGGACTCAATAGAAATAAATGACAGTGGTATTGGGGTCTTCCAGGATTCACCTATACTAAGACCAAAAACCTGTGTCATCGGGGAAAACTGCAGGCATTTGATTACGTGTTTTAAACTGAAGCAGATTGTCATTTGGTTTCACCATCATTGAATTCTTGAAGCCAGTCGGTTGTGAAGTCCAAAGTCCTTTTCATCATGTTGAAGATGTCGGCTCTGAGCACGCCGTGAGGTTGAGGACCAACCTCAATCGCTGCAAGAAACAGAAATAGAAACTCATCAGTGTTATGATGATCCTCTGCGTTCTTTTTTCCTCCTTTGAATGTAGAAGGATTTCACGGCACGTCATCAACCGCAAGTCGCCATTTTGGAGATAAAGCAGCAGTCATGACAAATCAGGGAGAACAATCTCACAAGTTGTCAGAGGAAAGGAGGGGCTTGTGGCTAGGAAAGCTAGACCAGGATCTATGAGGGAAACCTGATTTGTTATCATTTTTGGCAATCTATAAAACTCCAAAGGTGTCTCACTGTTTGACCGATTGGTACAGCCAAAAACACGGCAATAGTTCACCATTTTGTCTCGGAATTCGGGATTTCCTTGTCTGCGTGCTGTTTGAAGACCTGCTGCTTTATCTCCAAAATGGCGACTTCTGGGTTGATGACACACCGTGAAAACCCTCTATACTAGAAACTGTTTCTGTTTGACTCATTTTTAGTGAACTTTATCAAAAGAAGTTGAAAGTGATACCGTCTAAGACATGTCTTTAAAGTCCTTTATATCAACTTTTAACCTTCGAATACACATAACGTCCCTCAATTTGTGGGCATCGCCATTTTGAAGATTTAAGCCAATCAGCGTTCACGTACTTTGTTGTCATCATGTCAGGCTAACTCTTTGTATTCACAGAGAGTCTGTGGTGAAACAGCATTTAGTTCCTTAGATGTTGTAATGCAGTGGTTCCCAAACAGGGGTACGCGTATGGGTACAGGAGCACATTGTAGGGAGTACTTGGAAATATTAAACAATTCATTTAAAAATAATCAGGGAAGGTCCTTAGTTCTTTTTTAGGTTATTTTTTGGACAAGTTCACCACAAACTAACTGCACTGATGCTGCAAATACTATATTGTCTTGTAATTTATTAAGACAGGATTATTTTATCACACTTGTGACAATAGGAGAAAATAATTAGTTACGTTTTACATAGAACAAATGAAAAAAGCATATGAAAGTATGGAGAGGGTACCTATGATATGAAGGGGGTACACATGATTTGACAAAAATGCAAAGGGGGTAAAACTGTTGTAACTGTATTCCTAGGAAGGTTAGGAACTTTGGATGGATTTTGATGTTGCACTTATTGTGTCATTAATTGCATATGCAGCTTCTAGTCGTTTAAATATAATAGTCTATCAATTGAGCTGTCTTTATAATTTTTGGTTGAAAAATAATTTTAATGTATATCAAATGTATTTCATTTTTGAAATACCTGTACTATTAATTAAGCTTTGCTGCTTCCAGCTTAAAGTGTGTGGGTCCATACTGAGACATAATTTTCTCACTTATCATTAACTTGATTGGAGTCTTTCACTATAGGCTCAGTGTGGACTGTTTTGTTTTGTGTAGAACAGTGTAAAGATGTGCTGTAGCAAGTTTGGTGTCAGTTGAACAAATCATGAGAGGAAATATAGGTTTAATAAGTTTTTTTTTTTTTTTTTTTTTTTTTTTTAAGTGTTGAACTTAACACTGAACAACACTGAACAACACTGAAGATGCATTCAGTGTTGTTGCTACATTTTGGTGAACATTGCAAATCTGCAGCACATGTGGTAGATTTTTATTCAGGAATTTTCAAAATGTTGAACTTTAAAGGCTTGCTGTAGTGCCACCTTTAGCACGATTGACTTGTTTTGGCAGCTGAGGATACCTGGCATCGGATTGGACCTTTGTTGAAAATGTGATGATTTTTAGTGCATGGGGAGTATGATTTACAAAGAAAGAACATGCAAGATGATGATAGGTTCCTGGCTGCCTAACTAATGAGCAATGTCTCCAACTTTGTCAAAGTTTGCTGAAAATGCAGAGAATGTGTGTCAACATCATTAAAGTGAAATGATAGAATAAGACAGAAAGTATTCAGTGTTTTAACTTATTATAATTAGACACAAGAAACATTGTCTTTGTTTAAAGGGTTTCCATGCGCAACTATTGAGCGTATTGAATTAAAACAATCAAAAGGATCCTCAAAATGTGTATGGTCAATGTTTTCAGTCAACGTTACAAAATGTTGAGGTTTTTTTTTTTTTTTTTTTTTTTTTTGCTACAAGTGGGGAAACCGCTGAGTCATTAGATCCACTTAACAGTTCCTGTTCTGTAGACGTGTGTTATACAAACATACAGACACTCACCGAAACCATGTTTTCCCAACATGTCTAAGGAGTAACCATCAGCGTTGGAGTCGTTCAGCTGCATCACTGTCACAGGGGCTGAAGTCATCTTTGTCTACAAATCAAAACAGCAGAATGATTACACTAGTGTGCAGTGTACAAACGGATCATCTTATCCTCACATCAATCTTTATAGATGCTGATTAGTGAAAGAGTCTCGTGCACGACTCGTCAAAAAAAAATAAACACTAATAGTATGTTACTAACCTACTGCTTGCATTTTTGACTCCTACCTGTATGTATTTGCATATGTGGAGGGTGAGCCAGTCCAAGTAGCTTAATATGAGGCACACGCCCATGTTGGAGGTAGTGTTGTGAAGATCTATTATCAAATCCACTGCTTTTTCACCTCCCTTGGGCCCGAGTTGAGCGTTCAGCTCGTGAGCTCGTCTCATTTCATAAGCTGCTGAGTCAGTCAGAGTGGAGCTAGATGCAAGAAAAAATCACGAGTTAAAGTTTCCCTTTCCCCCAGCAAGTGGAACACCACTGCTTTTAGAGAGGTGTTGTGACTTCTCTGGTCGGAGCATACCTCAGCTTGGCATCGCTGAAACAGCGGTTGAGATCAGTTTCAGTGTATCTTCTGCAAACATCTATCGCAGGTGGATTCGAAAGGACGCTGATCACTGAAACCGATCCGATCTTTTCCACCTTCTGCTTCTGCATTTCCTTCACTATGTACACACCTGAAAGCTCGTTTCCGTGAGTGCCGCCGCAAATGGCGACTCTGGACAGTGGTGGGAATGAGGTGTGCTCCATCTAGACCAGAAAAAGGAAGAAAAAGGTCCGTCATGGGTTTGTTTCTTGTTTCTTTAGGGCCAGACAAAACAAATGAATGGGTGTCTATGGTGTAAGACCATAAAAAGGCTGACTTTATCGAGGACTTTACTCAGTAACCCAAATAAGTTACTGAGTAAACCAATCACAAACTCACAGGTCACTTTTTCTTAAATTGCACTTTAACCCTGTTTAGCTCTGTTCCTGACCTGATGAACCACAGAGGCCAACGTCCTCATCAAGTGTGAAAAGGAAAATCCCTTTCAGAATGTTGCAGGTCTGTTTCGGCACAGGTTGAAATGTTTGTCATTAAACGATTAAGTCTTTTTTTTCTAAATATGTTAAGGTTTCATTTATTCAGACACATTTTTTCAGGAAATTTACATTGAAATTCACTTTGATGGTAAAATGACTTGATTTATATAGCGCTTTATAGCCACCGAGGTAGTCCCAAAACACTTCACAGTATTGTATCATTCACCCATTCACACACCAATGGGACAGAGCATGGAGCTGATCACCTGACATGTTTCGACTGCCAACTGTCAGTCTTCCTCGGAGGAATCTATTGAATGCTTTGATGTATCTTTACGAGTTCTTTCATAAGCAAAGCAATAAAGTATCTACTGATCGCTTTTATGTGTTCTTATGAGTTATTTCTGGGTGTGGCCAACCTCAGAGTTCTCTGAGGCTGGCCACACCCCCTGTCGCCCCATGTGTGGGAGAGTAAAAATGTTCCCTCATCCCTGTTGATGTTAAATCTCCACTTCCTGATCTTGATGGCTTCTTTGATCCAGCGTTTATGTTTGTTTCCTTCTGTCCCAATTGTTGTTGCGTTGTCCCAGTCCATGTTGTGATTTTGTGTTCTGCAGTGGTTATATTGCAGACTTGAGATTTTCCTGTCTGTGTTTCCCCATCTTTGTGAGTCGTCCTGCCGTCTCCTTTTCACACTCCCTACAATGTTTGGTTATTCCTTGTAATAATCATTCTTCCTTTGTCTCCGTACTGTATGTGTATTGGCATGACATGCATGGAATTTCATATATCACTTTCCTTTTTTTTGTCTTGTTCTATTTCGTCTCTGAGATGAACTAGCAACTGTCTGAGTTTGGTGTGTGGTTTTAAGGACGTGTTCATTGAGTGTTTTTTCATTGCTTGTTGTCTTGGTTCTGTTATGCCATAGATGTATTGTTATCATGTCTGTGTAGATGTTTTCTGCTTTTTGTGAGTGATTTGCTTTTCTTTCTTTTGGTTTGTTTTCCTTGTTTTTGATCTGTTGTTTTTTCTTATTGATAGCCCGTGTCAAGTGCTGACTTAAAATTGGACTTAACCAAATTTTATTTAATCATAATGTTAAAATATTGCAGTAGGCAGGTGGCCGGCTTTTAAACTAAAACTATTGCACATTATGCAATATTGTCAGCTTTCATGAGCCAGAAACATGGTTTGGTTTTTAGTTTCTGAAGCATAACTGAATATTGTGTTTGGAAATCATATACATTTGTTTGAAATGATCTCAGCCGATATTTATGTTCCGCTATACATGCACTTCTCTTTATTTCAGTGATTAAAGTGGTTTTCTGACCTTTTCAAGGGACGGTTTAAATCCAAATAAATCAGCAAAAGTGGAAGAATCTCAGTGTTGGTTCAATAAAGAGTGGAACACGGATTTTTCATTATGATGATTTTTTCAGTCATTTGATCAGGAACGTACCTTTAGAGTCGTTCTTCTCTCTAAACTTTTGTTTGAAACAGATTCAAAGTGTTTCCACGATCGTGGCTTTCTCCATTTTTGGCTGATCAAAATCAAATTTAAATGACGTGTTTTTGTGCCTTTAGCTCTTCCTGTTGATTTCCATCGATACAAACAGACATTATGTCTGACAGCGTGGAAAAATGTGGTTCTACAGAAGTCATGAAAGTCATGAAATTAGTGAAACCGACTGTACTTGACTGACTGACAAACTTGTTCCTTTCTGTTGTCAAACTTATTCAAGCCCTGTTAATGAATCCTGAATGTTCAGAGTGTGTGTTCAATATTCTGTGTCCTCAAAGTGAGGAACAGTGAAGACAGTAGTTTTATGTTCTCCTAACACTCTATTATGTGTCTAAACTGGAAACACACACACGCACACACGCACACAGGCACACACACACACACGTTCTACATTTTTGCTGTGTGTTCAGGTCAAGTGAAATTGATGAGCATTACAGTTTGACAAAGTGTGTTTGCTTTGTAATGTAATGTAATGTACGCCAAAAAAAAAGTCACGTCTTACCTTTGTGTCAAAACTCAGGTCTGTTTAGTGTTCAGTGAACTTCAGCAACCTTTGAACTTAAAGGGGAAGCCATGTCAGTGCAGAAATGTGTCACACTGGAGTGCTGAGCAGCAGCAACAACAACACTCTCACTCAAATGCACACGTCAACTCTTCTCCCTCACACACACTTACGCACACACGCACACACGCACACTCTGCCACGACTGCAGATGTCACAACAGTTCATGTGTAAACACTTTGTTTTGTTCCATGTACCAATACTTACTTTTTTTTTTTTTTTTAATTCTCCTCCTTCTTACGTCCCACCTCTTTCTCGCTCTTCATCTCAGATTTCAAGCTGGTAGTCATTTGGTCATGTACTGTAAGAGGAACTCAACCCCAGAATCCAGCGAGAGCAGCTACTGTACTTCTTTTGCCCTGCAGGGCAACTCTGAAAAGCAACACCTCAAACATAAACCACAACGACAAAGACAGCAAACTACACAAGCTTAGTGAGCAAACCATAAAGCATCTTTAGAGATATTACAATATTCCCTGACAGCATTGAAACTCAAATCGAAGCCGCAATACGTATATTAATCACATGCGAGCCAGTGGTTAAAATACAGCACGTGTATGTATGAATGTCGCCAACATGGCTACAGCAACTTCTACACACAACACAAGCTTCAGGGGTTGATTCACTAAATACATTACTACCATCTAAAGAACATCTCCAGAGTGAAAGGTTTAATGACTCAGAAAGATCAGGAGAAACTGGTCCATGCTTTTATCTCCAGCAGATTAGACTATTGTAATGGTCTTCTGACAGGAATCCCCCAAAAGAGCATCAAACAGTTACAGCTGGTTCAGAACGCTGCAGCTCAGGTCTTAACCAGAACAAAGAGGTCAGAACACATTAGTCTGGTTTAAAAGTCTTTACACTGGCTCCCAGTCAGCCTCAGAATAGACTTTAAAGTCCTGCTGCTGGTGTATAAATCTGTGAATGGGTTTGGTCCAGAATATATGGAATCAGAATAGTATCATAATTAGGGATGTAGCGATTCACTCAACTCCCGATACGATTCGGTTCACGATACGATTCCCCCACGATTTATTTTACAAAATGGGACTGTAGACAAATTTTTTTTTAAATACTGTATTATTTTCCTTTTATTTTTCATTGTCAAAAGAATTCCTTGATAAACTATTCAAAACAATGCAATTTAACTAAAAATAAATCTTGAATGAAATAAATAAAGGAATAATACAAATGAAAATGAAGCCTATTAATTTAAATTCTGGTTCTAAAATAAACAATGCAAAACTGCATAATAGCTCTTTTTCTTTTAAAAGTGCAACTGAAAATGTATTTTGTGCCTTAACAATTGGACTTTAAAAAAAACAAACCGTGATTGCGCTGATTTACGTCACATTTGTTTGGACCAGCAGAGGGCGCTGGTAACCCAGTGGTCGGCTGGCATGCAGATATCTTGCAGTGAAGAAGAGAAGCTATGCTAGCAGAGAGAGCTAATAGAAAAACGTGACTTTTACAGATATTCAAGTAATATTACAGATATTCTTTCAGTGCTAAAGGAGTAATGAATCATTTATTAATATATTTAAGAGTAGAAGGCGGCCAGAAAGAAAGTATTAGCAGACGCCGCCCGCCGCCTACACTTGTGGATAGTGCCCTCTGCTGGTTAAAAAAGTACTGCGATTCAATTTTCAGAAAATCGATATCAACCGTGATACCTATGAATCGATTTTTAACTGCCTTACGATTAATCGTTACATCCCTAATCATAATGAATGAACTCTTGCAGGGTTTTTCACAAATGCACATGCTTTGTTTCACAGTTGTATTTCAGATTCACAAATGCACACGATCTGTTTCGCAAATATATATTTTATGCAAACTCGTAATATAAATTCTGAAATGTACACGCTCTACTTATCATTTTGAGGCACACTTGTAGTATAAATCCACGGATGATGCAAATTGCTGAATGTGCGTTTACAAACTGCTTCTGTGCTGTGAAACCTCTGTGTATTTGTGTGTGGTGAATTTTGACAAACGTCACCATTGGCTGATAAAAGTGATTGACAGATTCATCAGCCAATCAGGTGTGTTTGCTTTCAGCCAATCATATGGCGTCTTACATTTTCACATTCAGCAATTTGCATCATCTGTGGATTTATATTACAAGTGTGCCTCCAAATAATATTTGTGAAGTAGAGCGTGTGCGTTTCAGAATTTATAAGTTTGCATAAAATATATATTTGCGAAACAGATTGTGTGCATTTGTGAATCTGAAATACAACTGTGAAACAAAGCATGTGCATTTGTGATACTGTTCTGATTCCATAGGAATACATCAGTGAGATGTTAGTCAGGTATGAACCCAGCAGGTCTCTCAGATCTATGGACACAGGTCAGATAGTGGAGCCCAGAGCTCACAGTAAACATGGTGATTATGCTTTTAGTTGTTATGCTGCAAAGAAGTAAAAACAAAAAGAGCTGAAGTCAGCATCTAATGTGAACATTTTATAATCAAAGTTAAAGGCACTTTTTTTCTCTACTGCATATGATTGAGAAGGAGATTTTTGGTCATGTTGATGATATAATGTGTTTGTTGATGAATTTGAATGTTTTTACTGATGATTTTAAATGTTTTTTGCTGCCGATTTGAATGTTCTTATTGATTTTAAGCTGTTGAATGCTTTCCCTTGCACTTTTAGATCACATAAAGCACATTGTGTATGAAATGTGCTATACAAATAAATGTGCCTTGCCTTGCCTTGCATTCCAACTTTGAGACATCACTGGAAACAAGCCTTCTCTGTTCTCTGTCACCTGTCTAACTGTCTCCAAACTAAAGAACAGGCCTCAGCTCACTTTCAGCGTCCTGTTGAATCCTTGTCTTGATACTCAGGTTCTTCCGTCCTTCCTCTTGTTAACCGTCTTTCTGTTTCTTATCACCTCTTTGAGTTCAGTTCACATCAACAAATTTTTTATTTTTCAGTTAATCGATGTAGTTAATAACATCCACAGTTAGCTAAAAAGAAAAGATGTAATTTAACCCTTTGACATCTCACCTTAAATTGATACCATTTAACTACATGTGAATAACAGTCGATGCATGACAGATCAGAAAAGTTATGAAAATATGTTCAGCTGTATAAATTGTGTTTGCCTGCAGTGCTGAGAGGAGAAAAGTGTCTGTTTTTTTATTGTTCTGCTAGGGCTGGGCGATTTTGCCGACAAAAAAAAAACCGATATTTTAAAGAAAAATTAGAGTTTCGATTTGATTTTTCAACCCACTTAAAAATGACTGCAGACATCAGATATATTGTCAAAAGTGCAACTTTATTGCTGTCATTGTCCTCAAGAGTTAAAATGCATCGAACAATCCCAAAATAAAAAGTAAATGAGGTTCTGTCATTCAACTATTTCAAGCTTTAACCCAGGTTTTAGCAAAAGTGCAATAGTAACTTCACAGCAGCTTAAATTTTCTGATTAAAAAATCAGATAACTACATTGTTTATAACATTACAATTAAAAAAAATAATGAACTCTTCCTTTAGCATCTCAGAATAGTGTGAATAAAAAATGAAACATGTCTGTGGCACACATATAGCCTACTCAAAGGGTAAACACATGTAAACAAAGAGGGGGCGGGCTCACAGCGCGCTACAGTAACCCACAAGGACGGAACGTGAAAAAGTTTGAAAAAACTGTGGTGGGAAAAACCTGAATTTGCAAAATAAAAATAGTTTTTATTTACAAATTCAATAAATCGATTAAATAGATTTTTTTTCCCAACACTAAATTCTGCTAAAAAAGATAATTTGGCTTTTGGTTTGATGTTTATTCAATAGTTGCAATGAGCACTATGGAAAAATATTAATATGCAGCAAAGGTTGCACTGATGTTTTAGTGGTCTGTCTTTATGACTGACACGGTCAAGTTAACTTTTAAATAATAATAATGTTCATGACACAATCAGTAACATTTCATCAATCCATTTTCTGACCTGCGTGGTCCTTTTTCAGGGTCGCGGGATCAATAGTATTTCATTTTTAATTAATATTCAGTCTGGAAATGCTGAACAGAGAATCCTTGTGCGTAATCAAATTTCTTGAAGTGTCTTCAGAAAAACAAAACAACAAAGAACACTCAGTTGTCTAATTCTTCAGCCAAAAGGATCTACCCCATCACAACACAACAAAACAAGGTTCTCTGCATAATTTCACACACTATTTTTACAATATACATTCAATACATATTCTGCACAAGTTTTATATAACAGTTTATACATGCACATCAAACATATATACATACGTACACATATACATACATACACATGAATGTATATGACATGTACATTGTATTAATATTATACAATTTCATATCTACAACACAAATATCAATTTCATTTAGAGTGGCAATATATAAATGAACAAAAACCTTTTATTAAGCATTCTTATATTGTATACCATTATTTACATATTATATATTATTACTGTCCTCTGTAAAATCTTCTTTCTTATACTAACGATATGTGATGTAAAAAGCGTTTTAAACTGGTTGATGTTGTTGCTTTGTTTTATTTCATCCTTTAGGCAGTTTCATAATTTAACTCCTGATATTGTTATACTCATATTTTACAGTGTTTGTTGTTTTGGTATATTGTATCTTGAAATGTGGTTTTCCTCTTAAATTATATTCCCATTCTCTCTCTAACAATATTTTGTGAAACTTTTTTGGAAGTGAACTTTTACTTGCTTTAGAAAATCATTTGGACAGTTTTGAGTTGGATCAGATGTGGGAGTTTTAAATCTGGTGTTTTTAAGCATAATGAATGCGTGTTCTCTGTATCCTGCGTTATGTATCAGTCTGATGGATCTTTTTTGCATTATGAATATTGGTTGGATGTTTGTCATGTATGTATTTCCCCAAACTTCTAGACAGTAACTCAAATATGGTAAAAAAAATAAAAAAAAGTGTACAATAAAGAGTGTGCAATGCTTTTTGATTAAGAATGTGTCTTGTTTTGCCCAGAACAGCAATACTCCATCCTCGCCAACTTCCTTTTAATGTATTTAATGTGTGACTTCCAGATCCCGTGGTCTAAGATCACACCCAAAAATGTGACTTTGTTCACTCTTTCTATGTTAACATTGATTATATTAACTTTTACATCTATATTTTAACTTTATTTAGGATTAATAATAATTTATTAAGATCATACATTTTTTTAGTTTACACATCTCCATAGTGACTACCCTCAAGAGCTGCGGCTAGTCCACATCAGCACAAAGCATATTGTATCATCTGCAAATAACACATATTTTAGTTTTTCACTTACTTTACAAATATCATTTTCGGTCCCAAAACCGACCCCTGTGGTACCCCACATTTAACATTTAAACATGATTTGTTTTGGGATATCTGTACAAACTGTTTTCTGTTGCTTAAATAACTTTTTATCTAGTCTAAAACAATACCCCTAAAACCATACTTTTCCATTGTTCTTATAACTATACTGTGGTCAACTGTATCAAATGCCTTCTTCAGATCTAAGAACAAATGGCCTTCAAATGTTTCCATCACCGATGAAAAAAAAAAAAAAAATGGCATTGAATGAAAATAATTGGTTAACGCGACCCCTGAAATACAGTTTAGATGTATAAAACAAGAATCGACATACGTAATGCATCTGTGTTGGCCATGTGAACACCACCCCCCCCCCACACACACACACACTCAGTTCTCTCCTGCAGAGATGAAATGATTCATTATTTATTCAAATGAATGAAGAGTTAAATAATTTGGGGTGTATATTGTAATTAGTAACAACAGTTTGACCTTTTCTATTTGAAGGACAAGGGCGTGTTCACAAGAGGTTAGAAAGGATGACATTTGGAGCAGGGAGGAGCCTGAAATACTTGCCCTCTGGGTAATGAGGTCCTGCTGAGAGAAAACAGACTTTTTAACCTGTTTGTGATATTTTCATTAATAAATAATAATCATAAATTATCTCATGAAATAATACGTGTCAGTTTTAAGCAGTTGCAGTGCAACAAAAAAGAAAAAAAAAAAAGAACAAACACGTAAATAATTCATCCACCTCCGTACCTGCTTCTTCTGTTCCTTTCTGCATCCATGGACAGATCATCACTACATGCATCAACTTTGTATTATAAAAATCATTTACCATCCTCATTATTAACATCTAAAGACTTTCCTTCTGCCTCGTGTCATTTCATAAATTAGACGTAACACTTTCACTTCCTGCTCTAAGGCTAGTCCTCGGTGGTTGCCGGAGAAACGAGGAGATGAATAGCAGGTGTAAAGGTCCTTTGCTTTTAATTAGTAATACCATCAATTCAATGAACACATGATTAACCCTCTGCATGGAGAGAAGTCGACCACAGCCTCTGAACAGGCTTCGTTCTAAACAGGGTCACGAGAAACTCTTATTACTTTATAGAGACGTCAAGATTTCTTGTAGAGTGAAAGTTTATTTGCACAAACAAATCAGCTTTTCTGAAGCACAATGACAAAGATGTTTAAAGTGAAATACACACATTGATGACTACTTCATATCTATATATCAAACCCAGAGCTGTTGGTAACTAAAACACCACCATGATGAACGTCAGGCTACACACTGTGTTCACTGAACCATCCTTTTAACTGACCAGTGAGTTCTTACATAACAGAAAACCTTCATAAAATCTTAAGCTTTGCACTTGATGGTGACGCCATTAAGGATTAACCATGTTAAATCTACTTTAATGTGATGTAATGTGACATTTGCCTTTGCATGCACTAGAATTTAAATCACTGATGGGGAGAGGCTAATGTACTAAACCTAAAGCTCAAAAGGAAACACAGTAATTCTTAATATAAGTCAGGCAACAAGAAGGTTTTCCCCAAAAAATGTTGTTTTGTAGGATTTTTTTTTTTAGGCCTTTCTTCATGAAGAATGTGTGAGGTTAGATATTGAAGCCTGTCATTTTATGCAGATAGACATTGTTTTATACAAAAAAAAAATGTGTGTGTGTGTGTGTGGGGTTATTATATTAGACAGTGTTTTTAAACAGAAGAAGACCTTGTTATGGATAGCCTGGCCAGACCTTGAACCTATCTGTACTAGTTTGCATGTTCTCCCCCACATGTTGCCAGGTTCTTTTTCTTTCTTTTTTGGTCTTTCTTTCTCTCCTTCTTTCTTTCTTACGTCTAAAAATCTATATCTTTAGATTTCCAGTAAGAGTGAATGTGTCCGTGTTGTGTTGAGGCTTTTGATCTTGTTTTCAGGGACTGGAAGTTGTGTTTATTGTTTGAAGGGACTTGTAGAGTTTAAGAAGGTAAAACTATGAACATCTGGGTTAAATATAGTGGGAGTGTTGTAGTTCTAGATGTTTGAACAAAAGGCTTTAAAGGTTTTCCCTGATTGTTCTGGACTAAAAATAGTCGAAGTCAAATCCTGTTAAAGTGACTTTGTTTAGTCCTGTGCAGCAAGGAGGGGAGTGGCAGCATCAGTCTCTCTGTCTCGCTCTCTCTCTCTCTCCTCACATGTGAATGCAGCATCCACCACACTGAACAGGTAGTGGACCAGTGACTCAGAACCACTGCTGAGGACACCTAAGTAATGGCCCCTGGGTCCAACACCAGTGGTCCGGTGAACCAGTTCGTGCAGCCCCCATGGCGCGTGGCCCTCTGGTCGATTGCGTACAGCTCGGTTCTGGCTGTGGCTGTTTTTGGGAACCTGATCGTGATTTGGATCATCCTGGCACACAAAAGGATGAGGACTGTGACCAATTATTTCCTGCTGAACTTGGCTTTCTCTGACGTCTCCATGGCTGCCTTCAACACCCTCATCAACTTCATCTATGCGTCACACGGAGAGTGGTACTTTGGAGAAGTCTACTGCAGGTTCCACAACTTCTTCCCAGTGACTGCAGTGTTTGCCAGTATCTACTCCATGACCGCCATCGCCACAGACAGGTGGGGCCCTCACACCTGTACACGACTCCAGAATATACACGTTTTATTTCAATTTCATGTTTTAGTTAATTTAAAAAAAAAAGTTAACGATAAAGATACATTATTATTATTATTATTATTATTATTATTATTATTATTATTATTATTATTATTTTGTTATTTCCTTTAATTGAGTCTAAATGTGTCAAATCAAACCCTACAGAGCAGTGTTTCTCAAACTAGTTTGGCTCAAGTACCCCTTTCTCTTATTTCTGAATCCATATACCCCATTTGTCCGACTACAACATTTTGCGCAGAATTCTGTGAAAAAACAACTATAGAGCACAATGTCATAAACAGTAACACACATTTTAAAGAACCTCATTTTGTAAATAAGTGGAATTAAACAGTATTTAGTGCCTCCTGAATAGATTTATTTCTATAGTTTTAAGACTGACTTGTATTTTCAGTTCATGTTCTAATCAATATCCTTTCTATCTTCATTTTGTGTGTTGTCATTGTTTTTGTGTGTTGTTGTTGGTATTATTTAAATTACTCTATCTCAGTGCATTTGTTTTTGTTGTCATTTTGGGTATTTTGTTGTTGTTTATCTGTTCTTATTTATCTCAGTGTGTGTTTTTTTGGTGTCGTTTGGTTGTTTCTTATGTTGTTTTTGAATTATTTTTATTTTATTTTTTGTCTTTGTTGTTGTTCTGTGTGTTGCTGGTAATGGTAGTATGTTTCTCTCTTAGTGTGTGTGTGTGTGTGTTTGGTGTCATTTTGTGTATTTTGTTGTTATTTATCTGTTCTTTTTATTATTCAGTATATTTTTCTCTTAGTGGGTGTTTTTCTTGTTGTTTTGTGAGTTGTGATGAGTCATTTTAAACTAAAAAATAAATATTATAAAACCCCATATTTTTAATGCTTTCATTTCCTAATTTTTCTCTCTGTCTCAAGTACCCTCTGTAGTGTCATCACGTACCCCTAGGAGTACACGTACCCCCATTTGAGAAGCACTGCTTTAGAGCATCCAATTCAGCCCAGAGTAACTCCATTCTCATTCAGAATCAGCATATTGATACGGATCCTCTCCAAAATTAAATAGAACCTTCCATGGCGTAAGTTCTATCTTAGGTTAATGTTTTGTCAAAATCCAGTGAGTACTTTTGACGTAATCCTGCTGACAGACTAACAAATAAATAAATAAAATATGAAACTATTACCTTCTTGGTACAGATAATATGGTATCGTTCTCCCTCCACAAATAGGGGTCCTTGTCACTGCATGTACATGTGTTTGAAGAAGGTGGAGATAAATGACTGTACATTAAGCATGTGATTCAATCTGTTGTCTGCAGATATATGGCAATTATTCATCCTCTGAAGCCTCGTCTTTCTGCCAAAGCCACCACAGGAGTCATTGTTTGCATCTGGAGCTTGGCGGTTGTTCTGGCGTTCCCTCTCTGCTTCTACTCCACAACCCGAGCTCTGCCCCATAAAACCCTCTGCTACGTGGCCTGGCCCCGAATGGCTGATGACCCGTTCATGTAAGACTGAACACTTTAATTCAAAGATTGTGTTTGTCTGGTTTCAGGTTTTTCTCCCAATACTTGATGTGATTTATCATCTCTCCTGTAGGTATCATACCATAGTGACGATCCTGGTCTATGTGCTGCCTTTAGTGGTAATGGGCATCACTTACACCATTGTTGGAGTGACGCTGTGGGGGGGTGAGATCCCCGGAGACACCTCTGATAACTATGTTGGACAGCTCCGAGCTAAAAGAAAGGTAAACACCACAATGAATGATTTTGTTTACAAAATCATGATTCTCGTATAACTTAGCAAACGCTGGCCACAAGCAGCCGTGAGTTTCTGTGCTTGTTTGACAGATCATAAAAGAGATGTAGTGCAGAGGAAGAGTAAGCAATGACTTTGGAAAGGAAAACAGCTGCAGATCCATTTTTATTTATTCACCTTTATTTTTAAATTGACAGCCAGGAGACACTTGATTAAATACAGAAAGCTTTAAAAACCTCAGAAAGAAAGGGAAAAAACATAGTAATAGATAATAACAATAGCTGTTAATAACTACAGATTCAACCTTTCATTGCAAGCAAATGGAAACACCACCTATACTGGTCTGATCTCTTCTTTGTTCATTGTTGGAGGAAAGAGGTTGTGATGGTGGGGAGGCCAGGGAAAATTGGTTATTCACCAACTAATAATATGCCAACTACATCTTGTATGTGTTTTTACTGAACCAAATATATTATGGAATAAGTAATGATAGTTTAAGTAACTGAAATAGGATGAAAAAGCAACAAAAAAACACTTTTGATAAAGAATAATCAGAATCAGAAACACTTTAATAATCCCAGGGGGAAATTATTTTCGTTACAGCTCCAGATATACAAACAATACAAACAACATATATTATACAAACCACATCTATTAAAAACAATATAAATATAACTATACGTTTAATTATGTGCAGAAAGTACAAAAAGAGCAAAATGAGAAAGACTGTCCATGTTTGAGTCAGGTTACAGAAGGGGGAGTGTCTGACTATCTTAGGGAGGCGTTATAGAGTTTAATGACCACAGGCAGGAATTATTTTCTGTGGCGCTCAGTGGTGCATCTGGATAAGAGGAGTCTCCCACTGAAAGTGCTCCTCTGCTGGGCCAGTGTGGCATAGAGAGGGTGTGTGACATTATCCAAGATGGACTGAAGCCTGGACAGCATCCTCCTCTCAGCCACGGTCGTCAGGGTGTCCACCTCCTCCCCCACGACATCACCAGCCCTCCTGATCAGTTTGTTTAGTCTGTTGTTGTCTGTGACCCTCAACCCACTGCCCCAGCATGTGACAGCGAAGAAGATTGCAAAACTAGACCAGGAAATTAACTTATAACCTTAGGCATGCAAACTGAAAACAACAGTATTTCTACACAATACAACGTCTATATAAAAATTAAAAATTAAAACAAATTTTTTGGAAGACTCGTGTCCCCCATCCACCCTGTCTCTACTGGTTATGCTGTTATAATTTTAAGTTAAACTGTACTTTTTATTCATAGTCTAACTCCCAAAACAACAGAAGAAAAGTCCACAGGCCTTAGATCGTACAGCACTTAAGAAGAGTATGAAAAGTGAACTTCTGACACAAGCATTTCCGGTCAAACTATCAGTTTGAGTGAGCATGTAGCTTTTTATAGACATAGGATCAGCACTTCTGACTGGGAGTTCAGATTTTAATTCAAAACTAGGACCATGAGCCCTCAATCCTGGTTTCTGTCTTTTGTTGTTGAGGAAATGAACCAGTAACAGTTTGTGTTGCTTCATCGATGCAGATGCACAGTTGACTCTGCAGCAGCTACTCTCTGAGTTGGGTTAAACAGGGATTAAGGTCATCACAGCCGTCACATTTAACATCTATCAAGACAGCTCTGGGATTATGTTACCGAGCATCAAGTGTTAATTCATTTCAATACAACTTTATTTGTGTGACGGAGCAGCGCCGTCACTAACCGAGCAGCAGCGCACGCATACACACACACACACAAACACGTCACACACATTCTCTTTCTCCCCTCCATATTTCTCCTCACATCATGCATTTAACTCATCTCCTTCTTCCCCAACTGTTGCTAGAGTCAGCCAGGGGTGCACACTTGACTGTTCTAGGCTTCACCTGCTGCACAAACATTCACACATTCTCACACACACACACACACACGGAAACTCTTACCGGTGACATGACGTCTCTGAGCAGCTGACGGACAAAACGGGGCGGAGTTAACTAAGGGATTATGTAAGGCAGTAGCGCAGGGTGGGAGATCATGTGATCAGGGGTTATTTTGTCTTAATTGTTTTTACATTTATATGGGGATTAATTTAGGATGTGATTTGAAAAATGCATTTGTTTATTGGAAAATCGGTTATCATTTGAAAAGGATGTGAATATTGTTTTTGTTTGTATTCCTTAATACTTGTTTTTGGTTTAATTTAAACCACACCCATGGGAGGGGCTAACCTGTTAAAAGCAGTGTAGGAAGCTGCATAGAGGGCAGTCTTTCTCTGGAAGTGCATGTGGGAGCAATGTACCTGAGCATTTCTGAAAGCCTCTCAGCTGGAAGTAGAGCTGGGACCAGGTTGTGTTTTTTTTTTCTCTTGATGTAAATATTTGTGTTCCACTGTAAATATTGAGCACCGGCACCATTTTTGGAAAAATAAATGAAAGTCGCCTTGCCATATCGATGGTCGTGGTTCTTCTTTTTGAACGAAAATCGAACCCCGCCACAATTTGTATAGCGCAATTTACAGCAAAGTCATCTCAATGCGCTTATCAAAATATAAAATTCATAATAAGAAAGAACAGATCCACATAAACAAGCATTTAGCCATCTAACAAAATCAACATCGTAAAACACCATTAAAGAAACATAAACAATTTTTTAATAGTAGCCTCCATACTCTCACAACAAGATATATCTCATGTTTATGTTGGAAACACAGAAACACAGAGAAAATGACAACAACAACAACTCAGAACAGCATCAGTGAGGAGCATCCACAAAGCCAATCCTTCCTTTTGTTCCATTCACTGTAGAAAATACGAACAATTTTCTGACCTTACCTTTGCTGAAGGTCTGGTAGCTCAGGTGTTGGTCTCCCGTCTTTTAAAAGCATTTTTCCTAAAAAAAAGTTGCTTTATGGTTTCTAGCGCTGTCATCTTGACTGTAGTGTTATCCTGCCCACTAGCTAGAGAACGTAGCAGCAACAGTCACATGCTATCAATTCACTAATGCACTGTGTAGGTACATATAGCATTTAGCATAGCACGGTTACGTCCAAAGGCAGAGTAGAGAGCTGCCTTTTTACGTAAATGGCTTTCATCTTGGGGAACTGACTGCGCATGTGCAAACACATAAAAACACGCTATGGGAACAGAGGCAGAGCAGCAATGTGCTTTTGGGAGGGGGCGTGGCCTCCTCCTGCATTATAGTGGAGTGAGATTGTGCAGCATCTCTGCTGTACCAGGAAATAGCGACATTTAGTCATTTGGGCTATGAAAAGCACAAAATGCTGACACTTTCAAACTTATAGGTACTGTAGGCTATAGGAAAAAATAAATAACTTATAATTATATTATAATTAAAACAAATAATCAAAATATCAATTCACCCTTGGGTAGGCACTGCCTACCTTGCCTACCCTGACTGCATGTCACTGCTTGCAGCGCTGCATGATAACATCATCACATTCCAGTGTTCAGGTTTTGACACCTCCGTCATGGACTTAGGACTTCATATACAGTATTGAGCTGCTCAGTGCTGCCTCATGGTACTGATCTCACCTTTGGAGTTTTAATGTTTTTTTTTTCCCTAAGCTTGTATGAGTTTATTCTGGGAATTCATCCAACTAGGAATGAATGTGTTTTCCTGTGATTATCTGTGTGTGATGAAGCATTGTGATGAATTGTTGACTTTTCTTTCTGCTCTGAAGAGGAAGGGATGTGCTCCTGCAATTTAATCAGTATCAATGAAAACAGGAGTGGATGTTTGATCATTTATTTCTGCAGCTGCTTCATGTCGCCCGGCAGATACAGTGGTGTGCATGTTTTCCACACTTAAATGTTTCAGATCATCAAACAAATTTATATTTGTTAAAGATAACACAAAATGTGGAATAACAAGGGAGGGAGGAAACGTAACTTTTTCAACTTTGGCCCTCTGAATGAGGCTAAAGGGATGTATATCACTGTATATAAAGTGATTGTTTCATAATACCGCCCCTTTAAATGTTTCAGATCATCAAACAAATTCAAACATTAGTCAAAGATAACTGGACCTTTTAAGTGTGGAAAACAGTAAAAAATCAGGAAGAGGGCAAACACATTTTCACCACATTGTATGTAGCAATATTAGGCTAAGATTTTCAATTCTGGAAGAAAGCATGAAAATTTTACATGGTTTTTTGTTTGAGTATTCTGAATCCATTTTTAATGGGATCAACGGTTCCCAAGAAATCCAAGATGGCCACCATTTTGGTTCTATTTCACATAAAAGCATGAGCTCAGTGGAGAATTATAGGTTTTCAGAGTCAAGGACATTAATTAAATATATTAAAATACTGTAAATTGTGCTTAGAGCAAGATCCAAGATGGCTGCCATCCGTATTGCAAATTTCACTCTTATAATAACCTTGGTTCTGTTTGAGAAACATCATCTTTGTGGCAAAATGTAGGATTTTCAGGACGGGGATCGTCATGACATAGCTTAAAATACTGTAAATTTCATCCAGAGCCAGATATATGATGGCCACCGCAACACTTTATACATGGAAAGGGTGAAATTGCGATTTCTTTGCAGCCACAACTGTTTATAGCAAAGACACATTTTAGAGGGTAAACAATTTGATTTAAATCGCCATCAAAACATGAACTGATATATCTATTTTTCTTTAATTTCTCAGTTACATTATATCCATTGTGATCCTGCATGCATGCATAAGCATTAATCTGATGATATGTATATATTGGAGCACTTGCCAACATGTACAATGATTACACTCAAACGTTATATAATATTTAATTGTTTGCTTCTTGCAGTTATTTTGATATGTGCTGATGATTGAGAAAAAAAACTTGATGCATCGCAGTTTCACTTTTTCCATTTGCATTCCAAATTCTGAGTAGGAACAATATTGAAGTTATAGACGGTTGTTGAATTTTGTCAAACAGATGGTGACCATGTTGGATCTTGCTCCATATGCAAGATACAGTATAGTATTTTAGGCCATTTCATCACAATCCTTGTGCTCAAAAACCTACATTTTGCCTCAAAGATCTTGTGTCTGTGTCAAAATTTGCAGTATGAATGGCGGCCATCTTGGAACTTGCTCTGAGCACAATTTAAGGCATTTTAAGATATATTATTGAATTTCTTGACCCTAAAAAACCTATAATTCTCCACAGAGATATAGCTTCTTTGTGAAATAGAACCAAAGTTATGACAAAATATCCAAAATGGCAATTTGAATGGTGGCCATCTTGGATTTCTTGGGAACCGTTGGTTTGCCAGCGTGGATCCCATTCAAAATGGATTCTGCATACTCAAAAACCCCCATGTATATATACATTTTCATGCTTTCTTCCAGAAGTGAACATATTTTTGACATATCTGCTGGGCTAATGGTCCTAATAGTGTTATGTGTTTGTGCTGCTTTTGTGCAGTATGTTCTTCAGTTTTCATGGTTAAGAAGCATAGTTGTGAGGTAATAAAAGGTGACTGAGTGTGATGCAGCTTGAATTTAGCGTCTCGTCAGTGTGCATCTCTCCATTGCTGTCTTCTCCTGCAGGTGGTCAAGATGATGATCATCGTGGTGGTGACCTTTGCTCTCTGCTGGCTGCCCTACCATGTGTACTTCATAGTAACGGGTCTCAACAAGCATCTGAGTAGGTGGAAGTACATCCAACAGGTTTACCTCTTGGTGCTGTGGCTGGCTATGAGCTCCACCATGTACAATCCCATCATCTACTGCTGCCTTAACAGCAGGTGAGAGCAAGCACGGCTCATCTGCACCGCTAACAAACTACGTATTCATGTAACATGCTCTGCTCTCACTTGCAGGTTTCGTGCAGGTTTCAAACGGGTTTTCCGCTGGTGTCCTTTTATCCAAGTGTCGAGCTATGATGAGATGGAGCTCCAAAACACAAGACTGCGACCATGTCGCCAGAGCAGCATGTGCACCCTGTCTCGAGTTGATACCAGTATTCTAAGCAAGGACAAGAGCACTCATGGAAACAGATCACACCACAACTCAGAGCAGAACAATTAAAACACTCAATTATATACAAAGACAAATCATATTTTTTTAGCTTTGCAATATTTTTAATTTATATCTGTATCTTACGGAGCCCCTAAAGCGACACAGGTAAAAAAAATGTATTGCGTGCCCACTTAAAGGTTCCACGCAAGCACGTGATACAAATATGTGTTAGCGTAAGGGGCAAGGATTTTTTTAAATTTATTTTTTATTGCGTGCTCATGTAAAAGTTCCACACTAGCACTTAATACTAGTATTGCGTAAGTGAGCGCATAAAGGTAATTGTTACCCTAACCCTAAGGCTGAAATCCTCTAACATGATTAACTCTTTACGAGCACAGCATGCAGCCCGATGACTGACGTTTATAAGCGCGCATGTAACACATTTTGCGTGCACTATTACGTGATCCCTTAGAACTACTTTTACGCGCTCACGTATTAGTTTCATGCGCTCACATGGAACCTTTACGTGAGCACACGATGAAAAAAAATATCTGTGTCCCTTTAGGGGCTCAGTAGTATCTGTATTTCATCCAAAAATTGTTTTCATCCACTACTGAGTGTGACCTCAAAAAAACACTGTCCAAGTGACATTATTATTGTTGTTTTCACAGAGTGAAATTTGTTGATAAAACCATGTTAAAATGTTGATATTTTGGCATTTCCACAGAAACACCCGAATACGACCAAAATGGGAGTGACCACATATCACTGGGAACATCATAAACAAAGAAACAAAATATACCACTGTATAAGATTGAAGTATAAACACTCCTCAAAAAAACTCTTCCCTTTCTGCACCTTCATTGCATTTTTCTACAGGACACCAAATCCCAAAATGCAATGTGCGAAACTTCTGAAGTTCAAGTCCCATGACTATTTGTTGATGGATAGGTGGAGACAAAAACAAACTTTCAACAGCAATTTTGGCCTTTCTTAGTAAACTATCCCAAAAATTATTCATCTATGACACCTTTTCTGTCTTTATCTGCTATTTATCATTGCAAGCAGCTTTTAATCTGATCTATAATTGAAGTAATGAGCCTCTCCTTACAGTCAGGGGTGTTGGAATTGACAGACATCTGAAGGAGTTTGGACACTTCTGTTTTAGACCCTCATGATAAACAGGAAAGTAACCGGGGAATGCATAGGGAGTGACAGGAAGTAAAAACAGGATATACTTTGATATTGAGATAAGTCAACAAAAGCAAAAGCAACTGGAAGCTGCTTTGCCTCCCGTTGGTTGTTGATTTGTCTCTTCGACTTTGACACAGATTTCAGATTCAACCAAAGAATTGTAATCCACTTTGAACACTCACATTCAGTGTCATGAAGGATTTTTTTTCTTTTCTCACATCTTGTTTTTCTTTAAAGTAGGCTACGTGTTTACTGTACATTTATCTGTTGTATATACAGTATAAGATAAGAGGTTTTTAGGGAGCCTGTCTAACAGTAATGAGTGAAGGAGGAATTACAGAAGATATGGTACAGGAGAATAAGGAGAGAAGTAAATGTAACAGTTGTCAGGTATTAAAACACTAGAGCTGTCATAGTTGTTAGTATTTATTCAATTTGTGCCATTCATGTGACAAGAATGTCTAGATTTGACTTAATTTTTTTAAAAAAACACCTTGCAACAGGTACTGACCAAAATGTCTGTCTTTATCAATCTATCTATTGTTTTGTTGATTTTCTAAGATTAAAAATTAAAATAGTACATTTGGCAATGTTGATTTTTTTTTATTTTTTAAATTAATATTATTTGTACATATGCTAACTAGATTTGTGTTTGTTTACATGGTGATTGGTCGAATGCTTTCACAGATCAATGATAACTGCAGCAACAGCCAATCTGTTGTCCTAACACGTTTACTCTTGTGTGGCTGTGTAGTTCTACATTTGGTCACATGTTTCATGTTTTTGACTAAAGCTAAATCCACAAACATTTGTTGATGAAACAAAAAACAATGTGGAAAATAGAAGAAAAAAAATCCTCATTCGTTGTTATATGTGAAGTTTATTATTAGGGGTCAGAGTATGGTTCAGATCACTGGTTGTAGTTACACAAGATGCATTTCACGTTAATTCTGATGAAATCTGCAATTCCACACACGTCACATGAAGACGAGTCATTTTAATCTTTGCTTATTCAGCCACCCACTGTTCCTGCCACACAGAGACAATCGCCAACAGAAAGAATCAACATTAGGCAGAACATAGTTCAACATATGTGCTGTATCATAACGTTTTAAGATTGAACAATAATTTGTCATTTGTGAATCACCCTCACAGTTTCAAAACAGACATAATTCAAGAAGCAGTTGGTTTCTGTGCTCAGAGCTCACGATTACACAGATGACGATAGTAGACATGATGGATTTGCCACATGCTGTCCCTTATTTTCATTCATGTATCTATTTATTGTCACGAAATAGCTAGAAAAACACAAAATACTGAGGTTTGATTGAAAAAAAGTATCACATTGGAAACATAACATCGATTGTTTTACAGACAATTGTTATATCTTATAGTCAGTAGCAGCAGAGTGAAATAAAACGACGCTCTGCATTAAAATGACTCATAAACGAGCCTGAGCTGCCTTTTTCTACATTCCGAAGAATGAAGAAAGAAGAGACGAGGGCACAAGCACAGACACAAGCCAAAGGGTGGAGACGACAGCCGGAGACCTGCAGAGAGAGGGGGGGGGGGGATTAAACAATACCATAAAACTAAAAACTTTGACCAAATGTTTATATTTTTCTTTCTTTTGTTTGATTAAAAAAACACCATTTCCTTTGTTTATTGAATGTTTAGATATGTGAAAAATCAAAACATATTAATCATCGGTCATGTGTAGCAAACTCACCCCTGTGATTGATCCCTAAATATATTAATTCACACCAAAATACATTTTTAAAAAGACCAATAAACGGTGTCCACAGTTGATCATTAAATTAAAATTACATGACGTGTCATTATTGCTCGCTGACATAATCACATTTGCATGATTTTGTATTTTAAAGGAAACATGGGAAGTTTACGGGATAAGAGGAGAACTTGTCTGAGGAAGTCTAAAGCAGTCATTGGATTGAAGGGCGAGCTGAAGCCTGAAACAGGCATTGAGGCAGTGCACACCCAGGACAGGATGCCAGTCTATAGCTGAACTAACAAATAACCAAATTCTAGTGTGTTTAGCAAGTCCATGTTTTACTGTGTGGTGGCTACGAGTGTCTAAGCTGAAAGGTCCCATGTCAAGCTATTTTTCATTCATCTTCATTTGTTCTAAAAACCCCAAAACATAGTATTTGAGGTTTATTTTCCCAAACTCTCCTGTTTTTCAGAATTTTAGCCTCTGAAAAGTCACTATGAAGCCCAAATAGTACATTTATGATGTTTAAAGCACAGAAAAGTCAATTTAGCGTAACATGGACCCTTTAAAAAATGCATTTAATTAATATATTTTTGTGATAATACACAAAAAAACATCTTAATTTGCTAAAATTAAAAGCCTGACGTTAAAATAAAAGGTTGTTTGCTAATTTAAACTTCAACTTTTTGAGCAGGATTTCATGTATTTGTTTACTTTGTGTGTTAAAACTTTTTAAGTTAATGAATCAATATCCAGAATAACTTGAATGCTTACCCCATCCTTATCTCTTTACATTAAAAAAACCCATTGTTTTAAAAGATAAAAAACAATGAAAATCCTTTTTTGTTTGTAATGGAAACTGATGCTTAATGTGTGTCTTACCTTGAGAAAAGGAAACAGTTGTGTGTGCTGTTCAGACTGAGATGCTTCAATACAACCTCTGTGTATTCAGAGTCGTCCTCACTTTTCTTCAACACATCTTCCACAGTGAAATCTTCAGCTGGAGACAGGAGCACTGCATGCTTGTCTTCACTGCAAATGTGTTCCCCGATGTTGAAGTAAAAACAGGAGGTGATATTTAGGACCACCTGCTCATCTAAATCTTCATCTTTCTTTAGGTCTTCAAAGCTTGAGGTAACTGATGTAAAACTACCGAATCGGACCGTAGAGCCCTTCTTTGGGATGGCCGACTGCTCACTGCTGTGACGCCCTTCATTCTCCTGGATGACAAACACAGTCTGACACGTCTTCGGCTTCAGCAGCATCATTGCATCCATGAGCAGAAAATGAAGAGATTTGAAGTGAAATTGGTTTTCATAAATGCTGACATTTCCACCCTTTGTCTCCACAGCATTGTCAAAGGTATCTATGAAGGTGCGGTCCCCGTTGCTATAGGTCAGTAGAGCAGTGGTGTGCTCTTTAGTTCCTCCATTGATCAGTGTTACACACTGGTCATTGGCTCGCCAAGCTTTCTGGTATTCAGCACTGCTGTTCAGCTCGATCCCCAACAGGCCTGAGAGGATAAACCTCTCCATGGCCTTCTGTCGACATCCGCTGTACACGTCGTCCACAACATCTGAGGCCGAATCCAGTAACTTTCCAGTCCTCGCTGTTACCTCGGATTGGGAATATCAAAGCTGAGTTATCTTCAACAAGAGAATACATTCATCCAGAGGTGTAAAGAGTACTAACATATACTACTCAAGTAGAAGTACTGTTACTTGATTGAAATTGTACTGAAGTAGAAGTGCAAGTAAGTCATACATTAGATATTCAAGTACGAGTAAAAAGTCTAGGGGAATTAAATAGGAAAGTGTTGTTACGGTGAAATTTACGGTTACCTCGTCTTTGACTTGAAAACACACTCTGTGGTGATAAATGATGAAGACCAGACAGGAGAGATGATGAAGTAATAAAAAATGATTTAATCTAAACTAAATAAAAAAGTACAAAGCGGGATAGACAAAACAGTGGTCTCCTCTGGCCAAAGGAGAGACGCGAAGCAGCAGGAGAAGAAGAAGAAGGACCCAAAAGAAGGACCCAAAAGTTCCTTTCAAAAGTTCCTGGATGAGTGAGTGTGTGAGTGTGTGTGTGTGTGTTTGTGGATGAGTGTGTGTGTGTGTGTGTGTGTGTGTGTTTGTGGATGAGTGCGTGTGTGTGTGTGTGTGTGTGTGTGTGTGTTTGTGGATGAGTGAGTGTGTGTGTGTGTGTTGTGGATGAGTGAGTGTGTGTGTATGTGTGTGTGTTGTGGATGAGTGAGTGTGTGTGTGTGTGTGTGTGTGTTGTGGATGAGTGTGTGTGTGTGTGTGTGTGTGTGTGTGTGTGTGTGTGTGTGTGTGTGTGTTGTGGATGAGTGAGTGTGTGTGTATGTGTGTGTGTTGTGGATGAGTGAGTGTGTGTGTGTGTGTGTGTGTGTGTGTGTGTGTGTGTGTGTGTGTGTTTGTGGATGAGTGAGTGTGTGTGTGTGTTGTGGATGAGTGAGTGTGTGTGTATGTGTGTGTTGTGGATGAGTGAGTGTGTGTGGATGTGTATATGATGTATGTGTGTGTGTGTATGTGTATATGATGTGTGTGTGTGTGTGTGTGTGTGTGTATGTGATGTCTGGGGAGGGTTTGGACGTGCTCTGGCCTTCGAGATTAAACTGGGGCCAACTGACATTCCTTTAGAGAAGCTGTATCATGGGAGTATACATAATTAATCAATTTTGCCACCACAGTGTCTTTTTGTACGGTTGCTGTATAGACAACCTCTGGTGCTATTGGTACGGTTACCCAAGTACGTAGCGTCTTAGGGTTAGGGTTAGGGTTATATTATAACCCTATTGCAACAATTTTTAAGGTTAGGGTTAGGGTTAGGTTTAGGGTAAGGTTTAGTCTTCGTTACGCTACCTAAACTGGCCAATGACTGACCTATCACTTGATAGGATAGAATGTCGGTATGTTGATATGGCAACCGTACAGACAGCCACTGTCATTAAATAGTACTCAAAGTAAAAATTACTAGTTACTTTCATTCCTCATCTTTTATTTTTGGTAATAAATCTTGCCACCCTTGCGCACAGTAAACATCTCATGTAAAAACTTAAAAAGGAAGAGACCAAATCTTTCACATTAGGAACTTAGCTTTATCATTTTTAAAGGCATCTGTATGAAATAAATGTTTTGTCAAAATGTAAAATGATCAGAAAATAAAATAAAAAATAACACCAACGAATTAAATTCAAAATAAAAGCAAATTTTATGAGAAAACAAATGGCATTCAATGATGTGTTGGCGCCAAGCATTACGTTGAATCTGATTGGTCGGCTGTGATGTGACGTGTTTGATTGTCGTCTGGTCATTTTCTTTTTCGTAGTTTCACAATGTCCGTTGGTCATTTTAAAACAAAAAATAATAATGTACTCAGTAGCTGTTGGGTGTAGAAATGTAACAAATTATTTTCCTTTTTTTAAAAATGTACTTAGGTACAATTTCTGATTGAGAAATATACTCGAAAAAGTACAAGTACACATAAAAGCAACTCAACGTGGGTACTTGTAATCTATTACTTTCACCTCTGGATTCATCCAACATAAAACGTGAATGTCTAGAAAATACTTACTTTGTGAAGGAAAGCTGTGAAAACTACAGCAGCAAAGGAAAGTCTTCTGCCCAACATTTCTGAATCCTCTCCAACAAACTGAAGCAGAAAAGAAAACCATGACATGGACAAACTTGAGTTAAACGCTCAGTGCCACGTTTCCATATATGGTCTTGTTGCTTAATTCCTGGTTTACAGAATCCAAAAATAATCCTCACAGTCAATGTTTCTATTGTCACATATAATACGATAATGAGATAATAATTAAAGAAAAACTAAACGAGATCAAGTTTCTAACACAAAAAGACAATATTTCAATTAATGAGGCACATACCTTCTCTCTAATGCTTTACTTCTTTTAGGAGCTCGTGAAATCAGGTCTATGAGTGCAGGGAGGGATGGTGTTGTTCACAGCGCTGTCCGAGCAAGTAGAGGCACTTATCTTACTGTACAACTCCTTTTCTTTCCTGTGGAAGGAAATAACATGCCACTGGGAGGCCTTCTGTCCAGTTATATGTTCTGCTTTTGCTACTGAGTTGATGCAAACTGCTGCAGCTTCAATGCATGCTTGTATAAATAAGAATAAATCAAGTCTGTTTTTTGCTTGTTTGCTTTCTTGCAGGTTTTATTTTGTTGTTGTTTATATATGGTTTTGTTAGTTTGTTATTTTGCAGAAAAACTAACAGCTTTAAGGTCACAATGGTTTTCCATATTTCAGACAATCATAACAACTACCACAATGACCTTTCCTTTGCGAAATGGCTTTGTTTTCGTTTTGGAGCTGTTATTTCTTCATCGTGAAGCACTATTCCTGTTAACTTTTGTTAAACACATGTTTAACTCATTGCTGCAAATGTGAAAAACAAGCTTTTGTGTTATGTGCAATAGGAAATGACAGATGAAGTGAGAGGTGGGCAGGAAGGTAAACATGGTCAGGGCAACACCAAAGAAAACAATGTGCACAGGATATGGTCATCAGGTATTTTATTTGTGTGATTAAACATGGCAGGCTGTTTTTAACGCTTAAAAATTTGTTTTTTTCAGACATTGACATTCACATTTTTGCAGGGATTTTTCAGCTGATTAATTAAACTTTATTCCACTTATCTGACTGAACCTGGGTTTGCTGGAGATTTCTTCCTGTTAGAACTGGGATTTTTTTATTCCCACTGTCGCTAAATGCTTGTTCATGTGGATCTTTTGGGTTTTTTTTTTTCTTTCTTATTGTGAATTTATATTTTGATAAGTGCATTGAGATGACATTGTTGTAATTTGTGCTATACAAATAAAGTTTAATTTAATTGAATTGAATTAGTATCAAAATAATACTGATAGGAGTTATACATGTTATACACATACATTTGACAAATGAAGGCATTTCATTTCAAAAATACGGGCAAAAATATATACTAGAGGTGTTTAAATGTGTATACACAACTCACATTGTGTGCCTAAATTAAATCTTTGTTCATGATGCAATTGATATTTTATCGCGCTTTTATTTTGTTGAGTTTCTGACTGTTTCCGCTTCCAAAGGCGCCAAAGTTAAGCTAACTGACTCAGAGCTCGAGACTGACAGCAGAGCAGAGCGTCTGTCTACACTGACACTGCACCGGGTTTTTACCTTAAACTCACGGTAATGTACGTTTTTAATATAAATGTTTACCTCTGAAACATAAAGTACGTTGACTGTGTATGGCGTCATCATGACGTCATGTAAAAGCAGTGACAGTGCGCGCGGGCTTCAACTGGGTTGTTTACTCACTTATGACATATCTACACTTTACATTAGTGTTATAACGGCTCAGTAGTTACATTGTAAAGTGTTTAGCTGCCATGTTTATTATTATTATTATTATTGTTATTGTTAATGTATGTGGAGTGGGCGGGGCTTGAGAATGTAGCTCACAGTAAACAGTCATTATTACATTATGACCTCATGTATAAACCAGTAGTTGTTTAGCATTTTATTCATGTCATTACTATTATTTTAAATGCACTAATAATGGATTAAATTGTGTCCAGCGCACATGTACATTCTTGCATAGAGGCTGTTGAAATGAATGAATGGAATTTGGTTTATTAATTGATTTTACTGTTATTTTGTGTATTTTTGTGTGTTTACTTTGGGGGCTGCCAGTTGCACGTCTGCAAATTTTAGCAAGCAATTTAAAATATACATGTAAAGAAAATAACTTTACATTGTATTAGGGCTGAACGATTTTGGAAAATAATGTAATTGCGATTTTTTTTTCTCCCCCCAATGCGATTTATTATGCAATTATTTTTTCAATGAATACAAGCAATGAATCAATCTGTTTCATAATAAACAATTTCAGATTTATTTAAACTTTAAATAAATGTAAAATATACATTTTAAAGCACAGATTACAACAATAAAGCAAACAAATCTGTGGCTTTACCTCTTTAACATATCTATGTACCGTAACTTCATGTTTCATAAAACATGTAAACATGTGGACTGCACTTCTTAAACACTCTCTGAACTTAACAGGACAAGAAAAAAAATATTGCGATTAGAAAATCGCGTTTTATATTGCGATAATATTGCATATGCAATTAATCGTTCAGCCCTACATTGTATGACAATTTTGAAAGTGTGTAATTTGTTTTTTGTGTGTATTTCATCAAAATCGTAGAAAGATATGACAAAATTAATTTATTAACAGCAGCAATGGCTGGAAAACAGGATGCTGAAAATGTATTATTTGTTACTGTAACTAGTACAGTGCCCGTCTGAAGTATGTATTCATATAGTGGGAGGAGCTTAAGTAGAGTTGTCAATCATGGCCAAATGAGTATGTGTTTGAAGGTTGGATGCACAAAGAGGTGTACATACTCTGTACTTTGTAGTGTTATAAAGGGGTTTATGTGCGGGTGCAAAATAAAATAGTGTGTGTGATTTCCTTGTTTTAATTCTATGGGGCATGTGCATGATAAATGTGTTTGTTTTTTTTTTACTAATTTTTATATTTTTGTCGTTTGGTGTATTTTTCTGTAATGTATGTTTATTGCAGTCATTATGTGTATTTTTTTTGTATCTTTCTGTTGTCTTTTTCTGCATTTTTTGTTTAATTATTGTTTTTTGTTGCCATGGTAGTGTGATTCTGGAGTCATTTTGTGTACTTTTGTAGCTTTTTTTGGTGTAGTTTTCTGCATTACTGTTGTCATTTTGTGTATTTTTTTTGTATAGTTTTTTTTAGTGTTTTACTCATTTTCATATTTTATGTTATTGATGTAGCATTTTTTTTCCCCCTATTATGTTTACTGTGAACTTGAAGTAAAGCTCGACCCGATATATCGGCCGGCACAATGTTTTGTTAACTTAATTACTCGATACTTTAAGTTAAGAAAGAAGCTTGAAATAGTTTAAACCGACTACTTGCACATTGTATATTGTATATTGTTGTCGTGCTTTACTGCTACATACCCGTCCTGTACTTTTTGTTTTACTTGGTTGTGTACGGGTATATTTAAAGTTCAATACATATTACGAGTTCTATTGGTGTATTTAATTTAATTTCTAATATATACACATTTATATCATTTGAGTGTTTCAGTTGTCTTTCGTAATCAATGTGCTTCACAAAAAAAGTATATCGGCCTCAAATATCAGCTTTAGATATCGGCCATTGGCTGAGTTAAAAAAAAAAATTGCTATCTGCATCGGCCTTTGAAAATCCCATATTTGTCGACCTCTACTGTGAAGTTGATCTTAAATTTAATTTCAAATGGAAATAAAAAGTCTTAAAAAGTCATGAATGAATTTGACTAAAGCTGTGAGAACATCTGTTGTAATTCTCTGAAGTGTCATTGAACAGGTTCATTAGGTGACCCTGTGGTGAGGATGAGTGGGTGGGGCGATCGGGTGAAGAGGGTGGAGCAGCTGGCTCAGGCGTTTGAGCTGAACCCACTGACCACACGTTACAAACCTCGCCTGTGGCCGTGCCAGCCGTCCTCCGTGTGGAAACTCTTCCCTCGTCAGAGCATGGCCATCAGTTTCACTCACAGCTGTAAAGAGGTCAACCACAGGCTGAGCTGCCTTTCTGCACTGATATTAATGTATTTAATATTCTGATTAGTAATGTGTTAATGGTCCTACCCCAGCCTGTGCAGGTGTTTGCACTGGAAAAAGAGGAGACATCACTGGGCCAGAGGATCTACCTGGTGACCAGTTACAGTGAGCTGTGGCACTACTACAGGTGGGACATTCTCTCAGGGTTGGAGTCAGTTATCATTGTAATTGTGTAATTTATAATTAATTACTATTGTGGCATAATTGTAATTCTAAAAAATGTGTTGCTGTGTTGTAATCGTCATTAAATTGTAATTGAGTTTAGATAATTGACTTTGTATTTGTAATTGCCATGAAAATTCTATAAAAATTGTCAGTTGTAATTTAACGCAAAACTGGGGAACCATGTTACAGTTCTATGTACAGTTTTACACATACTGTATGTAGTGAACAATTATTAAAATATGTTTCAAGCTTTCCCACATTTTAACATTAAAAAAAATGTAATCTAGGGGTATACTGACACTATAAAGGCTCAGATGTCCACACCAAAAATATTAAAACCTATATTTTCATTGATAAAGAAGCCTAACAAGGTAATAGATAATAAATAAATTAGATGATAGATATTAGTGTTTAGTGTATTTTACAGCAGATTTAGGACGTGTTATCATAAGAGATGCTAACAGAAAGCTAACACAAGAGGTAGGTTAACTTTTATTAGGTTATTTTATTCAGGCTCAGTTATTGTGATTAATTGTAATTGAACTTTAGTAATTGAGAATGTAATTGTAATATACTTTAAGATAAAAAAAAAGTTGTAATTGAACATGGGTAAATGAAGACATAAATGTAATTGAACGTGGGTAATTGAGCCCAACTCTGTATGTTCTCTATGAAATAAGATGCTGTTTATGTGTGTTAAACGTGACCAAATGTCTCAGTGCTGTTTGTTGTGTGTTTATTGAGGACGTACCCACAGTCACTGATGCACTGCTATGAGGTGATCCCAGAGGGAGCCGTCTGTAAGCTTTACTTTGACCTGGAGTTTCACAAGCCCTCAAACACCACAGCCAACGGCCCAGCTATGGTTTCTTTGTTCATCCAGGTACAGCACACTTCACAGTTAATGCTCAACTCCCTTTATCAAATCAAAGTCTTCATCCACACGTTATCACATTATGTCCGTGTTTGACTGTCTGTTGTCTCAGAGTTGGAAGCTACGAATGATCTGAGACACAGATACACAAATATAATCAATTTATTTCCTCTTCTGCCTGGATTAATACCGGATACACTCCTGGCTGTGCTGTCAATCATTTAGTGGGTGTGGCATTTTATAGAAAGAGCAAGAAATGTAGACTCATGTTCCATTGCTACACTAACCATCAAACAGGAAGTTGATCTTCAGGTCACAGGAAATGAGTCAGTAGTCAGAAGTAGTAACACATGGTAGGGCTGCTCGTTTATAGAAAAAAATTATTATTATTATTTTAGTTCTAATTGAAATCACGATTATTCAAACTATTTTGTCAACCAAAAAGTATTTTATTTTTGTACAAATCAATATCAAATATATTGATTTTTAACCTTATAAATCTTTTTTTTTACATGCACGACTCTTTAAAGGGATCCTCCACTGTTTTTACAAATGTGGCCTTAAACCTTTAAAATGTCCTTATTAGAAGATCTTTGCATAACAAAACACATTATTTTGCACCATATTTGTTTTATTAACTTTTTAAAATGGGACTACTTTACAGTTTTAAAGTCTGTGCGCCGCCGCCGATGTAAATCACCCCTTTCAGTCCATTGAGTTCTATAGAAGAGAAGCATTCTGGATCATTTAGCAGCTTTTTCAGTCAAAATGACAACTTGTGCTGTTTTGTGTTGCTCTAAAAATCAGTAAAAGCTAAAAAAGTCGGACTAAAAGGGGTGATTTACGTCATCAATGTCGTCATTTCAACATGGCGGCGCACAGGGTAAAATAGTCCCATTTTTAAAAGTTAATAAAAACGAATATGATGCAAAATAATGTGTTTTGTTAGTCATTAATCTTCTAATGAGGACATTTCAAAGGTTTTAGGCCACATTTGTAAAAACAGTGGAGGATCCCTTTAAAATACACCAAAAGGTGAAGTTCAAATTCTAAAATGAGCAAAACAGCAGAAATAAATGAATAAAAAGGCCTAATTGAAGGTTGATGTTAGACGAGACACAGGAAAGAGTTTAGACGAGCCTGCAGACACAAATAAATAATGTATAACATGAGCTCTGGGGTACTTGTCATAAGAAATAAGTACGAAGGGCAACATGGGGCAATAACGTTTGGGAAACACTGCTCTAGGTTTTCATCATCAAACCCAAAGTGCTCTTATTTAAGAGAATATGACTTGCGTTGCTTGTTTACCAAGCGTTTTTGCTGCGTTTCTACTGCCATGTTTCAAAACCACTAGCAACAAATTTAGCTTTAGCTTTGAGAGGGGCGGGGCTGAGGAGCTTGCATGCACCTGCATTAAATAACTCAAAGTTAGTTTTTTTTTTTTTTGCGTGTGCTAAGCTTTATTCTTTGTACATATCTTAATTTGTGAAAGTATGTTTTATTTAGCAAATAAAACATATGTATAATTGAAAAAATAAAATATATTCGCGATTATGTTTTTTTGTAATCGTTGAGTGTAATAATCAAAATTGTAATCGAATTTTGATTAATTGCACAGCTTTAACACATTGTATGTTTTTTCCACTGTGATGTCCAAATCTTTTACTTTTCTGTTTTTGGTTTTGTTTGAATAAAGGATCATTAATGTTGTTAACTAGTGTTGACGTACGGCTAAATGATACACGCCATGATTACGTGTCCGTGTGTTTGTGTTTTGACAGTTTGTCTGTGAGAAGTTACGGGAGTTTTATCAGGTTCGATGCTCAGCCAAAGATGTGCTCAATCTGGACTCCAGCACTGACGAGAAATTCAGCCGACATCTTATCTTCATTCTTAAGAACGAGGCGTTCAAAGACAACATCCACGTTGGTATGGTTGGTATGGTTGGTGTGGTAGTGCACAACTATGTTTCCATTCCATTGTTTTCTCCTCATTCTGTCTGTTTTTTCCCTTTAGGAAGATTCATCCATGCCATTCTTCATCCTGTCCTTAACACAGACCAAAGCAAACGATGCCTGGATGGTTTGAACGAAACAAGGTTTGTTCTTAACACTTTAATAACTAAAGAATCTTTGTGATAATAGCAGAAAACACTCTTTATTGTAGAGGAAATGCTGCTGTTGAGAGGTAGAGGTAAAAAGTACAAATACTTTATTATTTTATTTTACTAGTTTTTTTCTGGTATCTGTACATTATTTGAGTATTTATTTTTTACTTTTACTTCTTACTTCTTGAAACAAATATCTGTACTTTCTACTCTTTACATTTTAAAAATGAGCTTGTTACTTTTAAGAACCTTCGAAGATGACGTCACGATGTAAAAAGACATTTTTTGCTAAATTATCCAGGTGTTCAAAGGTAACAGATTTAACTCATTTTTCTACAAGTTCTTAAAAAAATAAAATATATGGACCTTGCTGGTTTAAAACCACTGTCTAATTATTGTAGGGACATTTGTTTAACTTTGAACTTTTTTACATTTTCTAGCACGCACTTTTTTATTTTCACTCAATTAAAGAAGCAACTTCACGACTTTTACTTGAACCAGAGTCATTTTCATGACTTTTACGTGAGCACTGAAGACTAGTAGTAGCCGTCTCTGTTGACAGGACGTCAGAGAGGACAGATGAGATGAGTGAGAAACCAGCGATAAAGAGACAGAAGCATGAAGACCTTCACTTCCTGCAGGTGAAAAACAAAGATGGTCAAAACTGTCTCTTTGTTGATCTCGGTAAGAAAACTATCAATGGAACGTCTTTAAAAAGTTACATCTTATTCTCATCCATACCAACATCTGTTATTGTTGCCTGTGTGTTTTTATTCTACTTTATAAAATGATCTTAACCAGGTGTGTACACCAAGAACAGGAATTTCCGACTTTATAAGTCATCCAAAGTGGGCAAGAATGCTGCGTTTACTGTCGCACGGGACAACCAGTTCACTCCTAAACCAGTGAAAGGAATCTCATGGGAGCAAAGTGTATTCTTGGCTTCTTTAGTGTGTAATGTGAGGTAATGTGAGACCTTTTAACAGCGTTTAGTACGAGCTGAAATATACAGTAAGTTCTCCTGGTTGTGTCTGTCTGTGATCAGCTTCACAGGACAGAAGATCCTTACGTGGAGCACCCCCGACGTGAACCCGCCCAAAACCTTCATTCCTCCTCACCTGCAGGGACCGTCCTCAAATACAGGTAACACTCAACAAAGTCTAGTTTCAGTCACTTTTAAGACAGGCACTTGTCACTAGCTAATGCTTTTTTGTTTTGTTTGTTAGAAAACTTTTTTAAAAACGTAATCCAAGTATCAACTGCATTTTGTTTTTAGGTTTGTTCTAATATCTTATGTCAACTTGTAAATGTCCAACGGATTCAGCAGTAGATGCGTATGTAAATACAAAAATTCAATTAAAATCCACGTTCATGCTCTCAGAACTCAGTTTTCCAGTTCTCATATCGCATGACGGCCATCATTTATAATCTGAAATTGTTGAAAAAACTTTCAATTGATCTAAAATCTGGCAAGTTTCCCCAAATTCCCATCTTCAGGGAAAAATATTAAGAATCAATGTGTAAATGACAAAAGAATTTGGTTGTAGATGTCACACAAATTCAATGAAATTTTACAATATTTGCCAGCGCACACAGGTTTCCCACATTTATATCATGTGATGGCAATCATTTTTAGAGGCAAACTGTTGAAAGAACTTTCAATTTTTCCCAAAATCCTGCAATTTCACTCAAAAGCATAGATATATATCAACACTAGATGACGCAAGCGAGATTCGCCAGCATAGCTCAACGGCGGCCATCTTACCTCAGACAACTGATGTTCTGACATTCTGACGCGCTCTACAGTAGCTGTTGAAAGTTGAGTGATCAGTTTAAATATAAAATACCCTTAACTTGATGAAATATTGACAGATTTACAAACGGTTTGCTTTATTACAAACCTTATTATACGTAGGTATGACATAGGATGCTTGTACATGTTGAAATTGCCGCTTGGCGTTTGAAAATTGGTTGAAAATTGAGCAAGTTAGCGTTATTTACATGCACCATTGACATTGATGTAATGAACGGGGCCAGCTGTCTGAGGTAAGATGGCCTCCGCGTTGCTACGTCGCTGCCCATTATCTAACAGCGCAGGTAAGTCATCTAGTATATATATATATATACAGTATATATATGGTGGTTTGCCTCCAGGCTAAGCTTCGCCTAACAAAATGTCACAATGATTAGTCAATCAAAGGGTTTATTGACAGTGTCTTACATACTTTACTTATCATTTAAAGGTAGAAGTGCAAAGTAGGGCATATTATTGTTGAAGTTCTGTGTTTTCTGGACTATAATCTGCAGCAAACTGGTCCGTATTTGGCGTATTATGTGAATACGTTTTGTAAAACCATGTGAAATTGCAGAGTAGAAACAAACTTTAAAAAATGAGTTATTGGATTGAAAAAGATCTCTATCGTTACATCCCTAATAAACATCTAAGTAGTCTTTTATATGAAACAATAATACTGGCCAATAACATATATATGAAGAAATTATTAGAATATATTTTTCCACAGCAGCACTAACCTTACTCTGGATGGTGGACTGATTAATTTACTAAACACTGTAACTCAGTCTGCATGTTGCATGTTCTATTGTTCTTTCTTCTTCTTCCTACTGACAGAGACACTTTCTGGCTGCTTGTCGTCACCTCACAGTGAAGTGGACGAGTTTGTGCTGACGGTGGTCAGAAAGGAAGGCGTACAAGGAAGTGAGTGGTAAACATTAAAAATCAGGAATCAGTTCATTTTGGGACACAAATGATTTGTTTAATGAAAGAGTGACTTGGTCAAACTTATTTTCATGGTAAATACAATGATCATCATTTGTCATTAACGCCAGAAAAAGGCCATACTTAGTTTGTGAATCCATATTTTGGTTATTATCAAAATGCGATTCAAATCCTCATGCTTAATTAAAAGTGTACTGCAAAAGTTTATTGTGGTCTCTGTCTAAACAATATCATTGTTTTGATGACATCACTACTGTTCAAAGTGTAAAACTTCAGCTGTATCTAGTGATTATAGTGTTTCATCCACATCAGAAATGTGGATGAAATGAATTGATTTAGAAAAAGTAGAATAACTTTAGTGATGAGTGTTTCTAAATGTGCACCATTCTTCCTCTTGTTCTGCACAGGCATCAGGCGCTGGAACTACTTTGCAGAAGAACAGCTGCTCGTTTACGACATTGCCAAAAACCGCTGGTGTGAAAATGTCGGCCGCCCTCATAAAAGCAACAACATCATGTGTGTGTACCGTGTGTGCTTCACTCTATACAGGAAGTCAGTGGGTGGCACCAGCTTAATACTGTGGTCTTTCTCTGTAGGATTATTGTGGATTTCAAAGATGAAGTGTGGTACCAGAAATGCCACGACCCTGAATGCAGGAACTTCAGATCCTCCAGTAAGTTAGTAACATAACCTGGTTGGTGCGTTTACGTTGGCGGTATCGGCTTTACACGGCGCCGTATTCCTGGCTTTCAGACCCGACACTGTTTTTCTAGAGCGTGTCCATTAGGGGTGTTGGAAAAAATTGATTCGGTGATATATCACGATATTACGTGTCGGATCGATTCAAAATGCATCCATATCAATTTTTATTTACTTTTTATTTTATTTTTTTACCTTTATTTAACCAGAAAAGTCTTTTCCACTGCAGGAGACATTGTAACTGCACAAAGAAGTGTCTGAAACCTGGGCATGTTGACCAGCTTGTGTTTTTTCAATAAAATCTAAAAAGAAAGTACTAACTTTCTGCATTTATGTGTTGTTCTAGGCATATACCTCAGTTAAGTTGCACTAAAGTCAAAGTTGGTTTAAAAGCCACAGGCAGATTGTATGTTATTTTTTTATTTTAAGTTGTTGGCACATGGCATGTTAAAGCCTATGTTTTGAGTGTAAAATAAGCCAATAAAATATATTTCATACATATTATCCTCATGAAGGTGTACACATTTACAGATTACTTGTTTCTTAAGTCATATATTTGAAAAAAAAAATGCAATAATCACCTTATACTTAAATATCGGGATATATTGTATCGTATTGTATCGTGACCTATGTACGAATGGTATTGCCAGATGCCAGGCAATACACATCCCTAAACTACCAGACTCCACTTATTGCACTTTTTTTTGCTGCCATCGTCACAAAATCGCCAACAAAAATGAATGGTGACCAAATGTTTCTTCTCTGTAAGTGAGTTGATGACTCTACGTTGTGATGATGCTCAGAACCAATCAGTGTCTGATTTGAACCTACGTCACATTTTCAGACCAAGGCTGCTTTTTTTGGAACCTCAACAAAGGAGGTACTAAAAAAAAGCAGCACCAGGCACCACGGAGGAGGTACTTTTTCTCAGCGGAAACGAGCAAAAAAAAAAAGAGAGTAGAGCCGATTTCAGTACCCCCTTTGTCTGACTACAACATTTTGCTTAGAATACTGTGAAAAACCAACCATAGAGGATAATGATGGAATGAATGAGTGTTAACACTAGGGATGTAACGATTAATCGTAAGGCAGTTAAAAATCGATTCATAGGTATCACGGTTGATATCGATTTTCTGAAAATTGAATAGCAGTACTTTTTTTATCCACAAGTGTAGGCGGCGGGCGGAGTCTGCTAATACTTTCTTTCTGGCCGCCTTCTACTCTTAAATATGTTAATAAATGATTCATTGCCCCTTTAGCACCGAAAGAATATCTGTAATATTACTTGAATATCTGTAAAAGTCATGTTTTTCTATTAGCTCTGTCTGCTAGCATAGCTTCTCTTCTTCACTGCAAGATATCTGCATGCCAACTGACCACTGTGTTACCAGCGCCCTCTGCTGGTCCAAACAAATATGACGTAATTTTTTTTTCTTTTTAAAAGTCCAATTGTTAAGGCACAAAATTCAGTTGCACTTTTAAAAAGAAAAAGAACTATTATTCAGTTTTGCATTGTTTATTACAGAACCAGACTTTAAATTAATAGGCTTCATTTTCATTTGTATTATTCCTTTGTTTATTTCATTCAAGGTTTATTTTTAGTTAAATTGCATTGTTTTGAATAGTTTATCAAGGAATTCTTTTGACAATGAAAAATAAAAGGAAAATAGTACAGTATTTTCTAGTTTTTTTCCCAGAAAAAAAATTTGTCTACAGTCCCATTTTGTAAAATAAATCGTGAATCGAATCGTATCGGGAGTTGAGTGAATCGTTACATCCCTAGTTAACACACATTTTAAAGAATCTCATTTTGTAAATAAGTGGAATGAATCAGTATTTAGTGCCTCCTGAATAGATTTATTTCATTTCCAGTCACTTCCTGCCTGGTGTGGAACCAAGACTGACCCTCAATATCTGTTTTATCATCATTATTACAATTATCATTTTGAACTACATAAACACTATAAAACACTAGATTTTTGTGCTTTCAATGGTTAATTTTCCACTTTCTTTCTCTCTCTCAAGTACCCTCTATAGTTTGATTGCGTACCCCCATTTGAGAAACACTGACCTAAATGGGTGTTTCTTAAATGGGGGGTACGTAGGAGTACGCGATGGCACTGCAGGGGGTATTAGAGACAGAATGTGGAAAATTAAAACAAAAAGTATTAAAAATCTGGGATTTTTGGTGTTTTATGTTTATTTTTAGTTTAAAATGATAATTAAAATAATGATTATAATGAAAATGATGTTGATTAGAACATGAACCGAAAATACAACGGTCAGTCTCAGTCCCACACCAGGAGACGATAAAAATTATACAAATAAAGCCATTCTGGAGGCACAAAATGCTGTTTCATTCCACTTATTTAAAATGTGTTATCACACCTTCATTCCATCATTATGCTTCATACCAGTGGTTCTCAACTTATTCAGCCTGCGACCCCCAAAATAAAGACAGGGCCATCTATAAGGGGGAATAAAGGGGAGAGCTTTTTTATATTAATCTGTGATAACACATTTATTTATTTATCTCAATAATACCCACCGTTATCCAGGATGTTTATTATTTTCACCATAGTATATATTCATCTTAAAGATGTAAATCCTTGTTTTAATCAAAAATAAAATGGGTTAAAAGTGACCAAAAATGGTGGAAAAGGTGGTGAAATGGGATTTAAAAACCACATAAATTGGGTAAAAGTTGCAAATTAGGGGTAATGTCATTTAAAAAGTAGAAACAAATAATGGGCATGCCAAATCGTTAATGTGGTTAGTGGCAAAAATAAGCATGAAATATGGTGAAAAGAGGTTAAAAGTGACAATAATGGGTCAGCATATGTGAGATAAGTGGTGGAAAAGTATATAAGTGCTGAAAATGTCTTGAACAATGTCTTGAAATTTGAACAAATGTGCTGAAAAGGCTTTGAAATCTGATGGAGAAATGGCACAAATGCATTAAAAGGATCAGAAATATGGCAAGAAAAAGTGATGAAAATAGGTTAAAATATGGCAAGTTTGATGTTGTTGCAGAAAGAGTAAAAATAAGGCTCATTATTTTAAAAAAAAATAAAATAAAAATGTTTCTTGAAAACATTTGGTGACCCACCCCAAGGTTGAGAACCCCTGCTCTATACAGTAGTTGTTTTTTCATAGAATTCTGAGCAAAATGTGTAGTCAAACAAAGGGGGGTACTTGGATTCAGAAATAAGAGAATGGGGGTACATGGACTATAACAGTTTGAGAACCACTGACCAAAGTAATTGATCTGATGCCAGCGTGTTGTCACAGGTTATCCAGTTCCTCAGGAGATCTGCATGAGCTACATCCTGAAGCTGGTGGGTTCATGTACATATTTTCATTCATCTAGTCTCACATATGCAGTGAGTGACTGATGGTGTCTTCTCACAGGATGAAGAAGATCAGGCGTACCTGATGGACGACGCTGGCAACATTGAACTCTCCCAGAAAACAGGAGCTGCTACGACACGTCAGGGAGAGAACAGTGAGACGTGGGGCGATGCACACGATGATCAGGACCTTCTACAGAGTCTGGATGACTTTGAACAACATGGGGAGGAGATCCCTGACCAGCTTCTACTCTCATGTGTGGCTGATTTGGATTCCCTGCGATAGATCCAGTAGACTTATTTTCACACTGTACACTTTAGAAAAAGACATACGGTGAGTTGAAGCAGTTATAACTATTTTTGATACTGGGTGCAGCTAAAATAACAACGTAACTGTCCATGTGTCAAAAAATATTAAAACATGACAAACAATTCAAATCAACCTACAAATGTTTTAGTCACTAAATGATTGAAACACCATAAATGACTGTTTATGTAAATTAACTATTACATTATAGGTTTTTAATGTATGTAAAGGAAACATTTCTTCTTGAAATCATTTATTTTTGGTACAGCTGACACACACACACACACACACTGACTGCTTTTACAATAAAAATCTGTAGATTTCCTCTCATATAACGATACACTTTGTGCTGAGAAGTCGTCGTCGATATGATCACGTGCATAAAATGTCTCAGTCAGTGGAAAAATCTGAAATGACGACTGGTCTTTAAGTTCATGTGAAATGTTGAGAAGAACCTGTAGTTTAGAAATGAGTGATTTTTTTTTTAAATTAAAGTGTTATCAAAAGTGTGCTGTGAATTCTTGCTCAGTTTCTCTCTAAACAGTCATGAGCCTGTGGCACTGTGTGTGGTGGCATTTAACAAAGGCACTGCACAACAATGTCTAATGAGTCAATATTTTACACGCAGTGTCAAAAAGACAAGCAACAAAATCCATCAAGCAGGATTCCCAAGAGTCAGCTCATGAGCAGGAAGTACTGAGAAACATGGGAATGCAGGGAATTAGGAGTTTTCCAGCAGATACAATATTTACAAGTTTAATGATAACATTAAACATGAATTTAAATACATAACCAAAACATGAAATAGTTTATGGTTTATAAATAGACAAAAACATGTCATGAATGTAAAATCTTTTCTGCTTTTCAACTGTTGCTCCAGAGAATTAAACAAACTAACGGGTTATAAATGGCTCTACACTTGCTGATCGATGAGAGGAAACAACGTCAGTGATTGATTAAATCACTGGATCCAAAGCCATCTCCAAGGACTTCCTAAAACTGCCACCCTGGCTGTGCTGAAGGACCTGCTAGAAGCTCAGATCTTCATCCTGGTGTAAAGTTGGTCAAGCTGCTCTTTGAAGCGTTTGTAGATTTCTGTCCTCTTGGCCTTCAGGGTGGGGGTCAGCAGCCCGTTCTGCACCGAAAACATCTCGGTGATCAAAGTGATGTCTCTCACCTGCAGGTCAAAGGAAAACAGGTTAATGGACTGAAAATAATGTCCAATGAGCAGTTTAAGATAAATGAAAACCTGGATTATTTCATCTGAGTGAGTGTTTTATCTTTGTGTAGAATAGTGTTTCTCAAATTGAGGTATGTGTACACTTAGGGGTCGCAATGGCACTACAGGGGGTACTTCAGAGAGAGGGTGCAGTATTGGTCCCACCCCAAGCATGAGGTGACAGCATTTTTTTTTAATTTATTTTTTAACTATAGAAAAATCTATTCAGGAGCCACGAAATTTGATGAACAAAATCCATGACGTGAAACAATCTGTGACAGTAGGGGGCGACAGTTCCATCTCTGCTGTTTCATAGACGACATGAAGAAGAGCTCCATGCATGTAAATACAGACAACCAGGATCCACTGCTGCTCATTAATGCTGACCCAAGTTGAATCTGTCTGTTACAAAGAACCAGCGACCCAAAAGTGGGTCGCTGACAGCTGGTCAAAAAAAATTGTTTCTCATGATGGACGTCTTTTATTTTGAAACGATCTTTTTTTCGACAGGCATGCTGTGAAATGCATGTTGCGCAGGAAAATATATAGATTTATGTTTCAATAAAGATTATATAGGTGTTTTTTCAACAGCTGTTTTTGAAAAACTAAACTCGATCTGAACAATTCTTAAAAAATAAAATAAAAAAAAAAACAGTGGGTCGTGAATTAATGACTGTGGCAAAATGTGGGTCCCAGGGTGAATCCAGTTGAGAACCCCTGGTTTAAGATATGGTTTAATTATCTGGATTGCTCTTTTATTTTCTGGGGTTACAAATTTTTTCGGTGAACAAAAGAGGTTTACATCGACTTTTTTAACTTTTACTGATTCTTAGAGCAACTGAAAGCAGCACAAGTTGTCATTTTGACTGAAAAAGCTGCCAAATGATCCAGAATGCTTCACTTCTATATAGAGGTCGACATCAGGACGATACAGTATATGGACTTTTTTTTTTTTTTTTTTTTTAGCACTTTAGAGTAGCCATTAAAGATAAAAAGAAAGAACATAAAAAACATCCATTACAAAAAAGTAATAATAGTAATAATAGCATGTGCATGGGAGAGGTAGAAGCCAATAGGCTTACAAATAAAAAGCCGATATAATAGGATAAGGATATAATATAAGAGTGCCAAATCAAATATCCCTATCCAATTATATCCTTAATAGGATAAGGATATTTGATCAGGCACCCATGTGGGCAGTTGCAGCCACTGCTTGACTGACGGAAGGACCCCTCAATGTGCTTTAAAAAAAAAAGTATATCGGCCTCAAATATCGGCCATTGGCTGAAAAAAAAAACAATAATAATAATGAACATTTGTAAAAACAGTGGAGGATCCCGTTAACATCTGTATTTCTATACTTTCACTTTGTAAATCTAGTTAAACTAAAATGCAGTAAATAAAAAAACAAAAAATCTAAGCTCAAACATGATCAAAAACTAATTCTAGAAATAAAATGTTTTGGGGTCGTCAGTAACTCTTGATATCAAAATGGGGTCAAGAGCCAAAAAAAGGTTGTGAACCACTGTAAAAAATACTGTTTATATCCACTTATTTACAAAATGAGATTCTTTAAAATGTGTGTTGTCACTCATTTATTCCATCATTATGTTCTATAGTTGTTTTTAAATAGTTTTCTAAGGAAAATGTTGTAGTCGGACAAAAGGGGAACCACTGGTGTAGAAACATGGGATTCATTTTTTAACATCTAAACATTTCAAGCAAGTAACAAAACAATGCATTTTATTTTGATTAATAATTAATAAACTGGGCTTCGGGTAAACAAAAACATGTATAAGCATACCCTATTATTTTATTTTTCTTGGATGATACCAAGCTTCATTTATACATGATTCAATTCCAAACATGTATTTTATTATATGACTTACTTGGTTTTATGGGGATGAATGTGTTTAAATTTGACTTTTTTTTCTTTTCTGTCTTTTTAAATGTCACCTGTTCAAAAGACTTGAGTCCAGCTCCTTTGCCTAAATTCAGGATGTCCTCCAGGATGGCCTTCTTTACATCCTGCAGACAGTTTAAAAAAGTTAAGCAAGCACAGATTAGTGAGTACCGAGTAGAGCTGCACGATAATGGTCATTGTTAATCACAATTATTTTTGTAACAATATTGCAATCGCAAGTATTTATCATGGATAAAAATCTGTGTTTTTATTACACTACTTTTAAACAAACAATATGTGTACAGCTTACAGTGCAAAATTAAACTTTAAATAAGAATTAGGATTAAAAAAAAATGTACCCAAGAAATTATAAATTAAACAAAATTACAGAGTGCAGAGCCCGTATTTTCAATGTAAACATTGCCAACAATTAGGGGTGTGAGAAGAAAAAAAATCGATTACATGATATATCGCAATTTTTTTTTTTTTTTTTTTTTAAATTTAAAAAAAGCGATTTTTTTAATTTAAAAAAATCAATTTTTTTTTAATTTAAAAAAAATTAATATATATATATATATATATTTATTTTTAATTGATATCTTTGTGTACTTGTGCAATATTTCAGTGGTTACAATGCTTTCAATGTGTTGCTATGGTTATTTGATGCATTTGATGTTATGAATGCAGTGTGTAATGCCTGTAATATTTTAATTTCATATAATCTGTTCAGATCAATGTTTAAACTGACACAATAGGAGAAATTATTTTTTCTTATTTTTGTGCATCGTCAGTAACTCAGGGTGATTTATCCCTAATGTTCTCACTACAGTTGTTACAATGTCGTCATTATGTTGTCATGGTTACATTGAGACTTCTACACAGTAGTTTCAGTGAAAAGAAACTTGTTGCACTTTATTTTATGATGGCAGTGTGTAACATCGCATTTTCTTTTTTTCAGTGAAAATGTGCAAAAACACTAGTAATAAATAGGATGTTTTGAAGCAAATAGTTTTGACTCAATTTGTTCTCTGACTGATCAATATCTTTTGATGAACATATACAGCAACTTGATTGTTCATCTTTACGTTTCATTTTGATATTAATAGGGTAGAATATCACAACAATATCACGATAATATCGTATAGTGATGCATATCGTATTGCAACATCCTTGCCAATACTCACCCCTACTAACAATCAGATTAATTTAATCGTGGCAACCAAAATCGTGATCCTGATTAAAATGTGATTCATTGTGCAGCCCTAGTACAGAGTGCTTAAACTACTGATGCCCACCTGGTTACTGCACAGCTCAGAGTAGGAGCCCTCAAACCCTTTCTTCTTGGCCCAAATTGGCAAAAAGTCTGGATCAGGAACCACAACCGCCACCAGGAAGGCCTTGAAATACCACATGGCCGAGATAAGCACCGTAAGTTAAACATTATAAATGCAGATCGAGTTTAATAGCTCCCTTCAGTAATCAGTCACTGACTTGAAGGCTGTCGCCATGAACAAAGATCTGAGCCACTGGATCACTGCGGTTGTAGACGGTCTCTATTTTCTCTGGGGCGATGTATTCTCCCTGTGCCAGCTTAAAGATGTGCTTTTTCCTGTCAATGAGCTTCAGAGTGCCGTTCTACAAGAGAATCAGAGGAATGGGTTCACTTTACCGGCTGCTACAGTTAGACTTCAGCTCTGATCCTTAGTGGGTTCATCTTACTGGCAGCCATTTGCCAATATCTCCAGTATGTAGCCATCCGTCCTGATCGATGGCCTCGGCTGTTTTCTCCGGGTCCTTCAGGTATCCATGGAAAACATTGGGCCCCTTGACACACACCTGAATGTAGGCAAGGTTAAAAAAAAAGGTAATGGTTCTGATGTTATAGTTCATTTAATGATTGGGTTGGTTTGATCTAAAAAGTTAAAAGGACAAATGTTTGAAGGATTAAACAATAAGAAGCAAATTTTCTCAGTTTTTTGAACATATTGAGAGATTAAATCATTTTTTTCTCAGGTGTTACATTAGAAGTGTTCCCTCTGTATGAGATGTACACATTTCATAATTCCTTTTAATATATATTATACTGCGTTCACACCAAACGCGTTTTGGGTGTAAAAATCGTGCCTCGCGCCCTTATTTGGATGCTTGTGCTCATTGAATCAGACGCTTGTCAACAGCGTCGAAGATGCTCGGGACGCGCGTCCAAACAAGTTGGGAAGAGAGTGCGTTTAGGGGAGGGGCTTCTCTGTTGCCGGTAGTGTTCATACAATGAATGATATTGTGGCGATCAGTTACGTTGTGGGGAACATTATTGTGTTGAGAATAGGTGTGGAAACCTCTGGGTACCTCACGATACGATAAGCGATACAAAACGCACAATGACAATTATCTCACGATATGATGATACTGTGATTATCGATATATTGGTCAAAAATCAATCTATGATAATCTATGACTAGAAGATTAAGATTAAGTGAAAAAATAAAATTTTTATTTTATTTCTGTAAACAAAAAATAGGGTCTTTCTTACCAGGACACCAACTACAGGCACTCTATTCCAGAAGAAGAGCGCCTGTCCATTTTTTTTTCATCTATCTCTAAAATAAAAAAAGGTGTGTGTGTGTAGCGAATATCTCCCCGACGCGGTACGAGTTCGACCTGAAACTTAGTCAACGGGTTCCAAATACCCCAGGTGTGTGTATCTGTTATTTTGGAGTAATTTGGTGTAACAAAACGTTCAAAAATGTTAATTTTAAGATTACGGCTCCCTCGGTAAGAGCGTGGTATTGAGCGCGCTACTTCCGGTTTCGGGTTCATGATGTCACTGTGTCGCAGTTTGTTTGGGTTCAAAAAACAAACAAAAAAAAGGTCAATATTAAAAAAAATTTGTACCGCTAAAAGTCATTTAAGTTAATATTTCATGGTTATTTAATATTATTCCCGTGATTCCAAACTTCCTTTAAATCTCGGGTCACGGACGTCACTTCCTCCTTCGTCTCCATGACTGTGGGCGGTGGCTGTGCTGACGGTCACTAGCCAACCATATCACAAACATTCTGCTTCTTCAGGCAGAGGAATGTCACGTTTTTGTGAGCGGATGGATCCACTATGATTATTGTTTGTTCTGCACAAGGGTGAGTGTTTCTTCTTATATTATTCTATGTGCTAAGAAAGATGCTAGCAGCTTATAATAGAAATATACTCAATGAGTAAAATAAAACAAAAAACTAAACAATATTTATACAAAAAGTAAACAAAATGACAACAGAAATGCGTAAAAATATACAAAAAAGCTCCAAAAACACACATTACTCCAAAAAAACATACATTACAGAAAAATACACCAAACAACAACAAACTAGGGATGTAACGATTCACTGAACTCCCGACACGATTTGATTCACGATACTGAGCTCACGATACGATTCTCTCACAATTTATTTTACAAAATGGGACTGTAGACAAATATTCCTTTTTATTTTTTTTTAGAAAATACTGTACCATTTTCCTTTTATATTTAATTGTCAAAAGAATCCCTTGATAAACTATTCAAAACAATGCAAATTAACTAAAAATAAATCTTGAATGAAATAAATAAAGGAATAATAATTTAATTTTAATTCTGGTTCTATAGTAAACAATGCAAAACTGCATAATAGAAAAAAAAAAAAAAAAAAAACAGTCAGATATTCTTTCGGTGCTCAAGGGGTCATTTATCAACATGTTTAAGAGTAGGTGGCGGCCAGAAAGATAGTAGTAGCAGATTCCGCCCACCGCCTACACTTTTAGACGAGGATTTTTGCGCCCTCTGCTGTTTAAAAAAAGTACTGCGATTCAATTTTCAGAGCATCGATGTGAACCGTGATACCTATGAATCAATTTTTAACTGCCTTATGATTAATCGTTACATCTCTACAACAAACATTTGAAAATGTCTCAAATTATACAAAACTAAATATTTATACAAAAATACACAAAATAACAATAGAAATGCACAAAACTACACCAAAAAAGATAAAAAAAAAAACACAAAATGATTCCAGAATCACACTACAATGGCAACAAAAAACAATAATTAATAAAAAAAAAATGCACAAAAACATAGAAAAAGATACAAAAATACACATAATGACTCCAAAAACATACATTACAGAAAAATACATCAAACAAAAAAATATATATAAAAATCAGTATAAAAAATAACAACATTTATCATGCACATGTCCCATAAAATTAAACCAGGGAAATCACACACGCTATACACCTTTATAACACAGAATACAGAGTATGTACACCTCTTTGTATATCCAACCTTTAAACATATTCTCATTTAAACATAATTGACAACTGTACTTATGCTCCCACATGAATGCATACTTCCGACGGGCACTGTACTAGTAGAATTAAACCAGGGATATTGAATACGCTATTTTACTTTGCACCTGCAAATAAACCCCTTTATAATGCTACAGAGTATGTTGTTGTTATTATGCCCATAATTGACAACTCTACTTAAGCGGCACTGTACTAGTCATTCTGAATTCGTCACGATTGGGAAATGCTTCTGATTGATCGACGCGCCGCAATATGCCCCCAAAGGTCAACGATCTCAACTCTAGCGTTGGCCACGTTGGAGGCGCGCAACGCACGTCAAAAGCTTGAAATCTCAAAACGTTCAGCGTCCATCACGCTTCAAAACGCGCCGCACGGGAGGTGCGGGACGCGCAACCGAACCTCTTGACGTTCCTTGAAGGACGTCCACCATATATTGTGTATGTACACCTGACATTTGGTGTGAACGTGCTATTAGAGGTGTGAGTCATCAAATAAAGTGTAAAAAAAATTATTGCAAAACTTACCATCATTATTCATGATTAATCGCATTTTGTGTATCAAGTAATTGCACAATAATTGTATTGCTAACTATTGCACTTTTACATTCAGCTGCTGAGGCCCAGCAGTCTGTCCACATTGCTGAAGAAAAGAGCAGTTCTCCTTTTATAAATTACTATTATCAATGCAACTACTACTACTAATAATAATGATAATATTGTACCAAAAACAATCCTGTTACTAATCACAGGCTACTGCTCAGTGATGCCCTGTAGATGTAAATACTGTCTGTTATCACCCAATCCTTGTTATTTTGATTTACTAAAAACCTATAAATGAATTATTAATTAACTCTTGCCCCTGCACTTCCAGTTTTTTTGTATTTTTTGCATAAAGTTATGCTCTGAAATTCTAAGTATGTTTCCTAATGTGATAATATTTGTGTAACCAACTGGATATTATATATATTTAATAAAAGTCACTGAGTTTATTGAATCCATTTAGTAATCACAGATTGTTTGAAAGTGTTGTGTCATTCTGTGTTTGTGTTGTATTGATCCTTTGAGGTTATAACAACACTGTGGGTGTCACAATGATCTATTCCATGACATTGATGACCCTTACATGCTGTTTGTTTTATGTGCTGTTAAACAGTAAACTGCCTCTACACAGGAGTCCTTACCTCTCCCTCCCCATTGGCTGCCAGGTAATTCATTTCTGCAACATCCACCAGTTTAATATAGTTACAGGGCAGGGGGGGCCCAACATGACCTGACCAAAACAAACAAAGTCCATTTTAATGGCTGACAGTTTTATTTTAAAAAATCACCAGCAGAACAACTTTTTAAAGCTGCAGCACAACAAATGAGTCCTTACTAGTGTTTAATGTGAACCTTTACCTGCAGACCAATCCCCAGGCATTGACATGGAGCATCCTGCTGTGCACTCAGTCTGACCGTAGCCTTCATAAAACTGAAACATGTGCAGAGAGTTTGTCAACATGGCTGAGAAAAAGTTGAAAGTATCAGCAGTTTTTGTTCCGTGGCTCACCTGACAGCCCAGAGCAGCTCGTAGGAATGTCAGGATGGTGGGGGACACGGGAGCCGCTCCTGTTATAATGAGTCGGACATGCCCTCCCAGACTGGACTGTGTGTGTGAAACAACAATATCAACTCACCCTCAGTCAAACCTATAACTGTAGTGAAAACATTAACACAGCTTTTCAGTTTCATGTTTACCTGAACTTTTTTGAAGATGAGTCTGTCCCACATGCTGTCCCTTCGGACCACGCCACTTTTAAGCTCCGCCTCTTTCCTCCTGAAGGCAAAGTCGAGCAGCCACCTCTTTAGTGGTGTGTTGGCTTGACCAAATACCTGATTACCAAAGAGTGAGAAATCAATAACTCTGACACAACAGTGGAATAGGGAAGTTTTGTAAAAAGAGAAGTTAACTTGTCACAATGAGAATGAACCGACTGACGAAAGACAAAATAAGCGGTTTCCTTTCCTCTGACCTTATCAAACATGCGGTTGAGGAGGCGTGGGACGACGGGGAAGACGGTTGGTTGGAGGGTCTTCAGATCATCCATCAGCAGTCGGATGTCTCCTTGGAAGTATCCAATTCGAGCTCCGTGGATGAGAATGACACCCTGCAGGGGGAAAATGGAGAAATAAAGATGTTAAAATAAGACCAAACAATGACACAAAAGAGACACTTCAGCAGCAACTGCAGCAGCAGTGCTAAAAAACAACAAAAAAATCAAAAACACCAGCTTTTATTATTCTCCATATACTGTGTTGAGCTGCAGAGTTAAAGCCAAACCAATCACAGGCACCTAGAAATGGGTTTTTACCCAGGTTTGATAAAACAAAATACAAGTTTGACCACAAAGTGGCGCTGCTATTATCCAGGTTCCTTCTTCCGTCTTTTAATCTGTTCCCTGTAAAAGTAACATTGTCTAGTTCAACTTTTTCCCAAAAGAAACCGTCCGATTCTGCAATGAGCAGCTGGTTTTTCACAATTATTTACATATCACATTATAGTTACACACACACACACACACACACGCACTGCATCTGTGCACAGCAGCATAAAGCAGGATTAGACCAACTGTCAAACAAAACCCCAACAATCCTGTTTAGTTAGAAATGATCGCCTCCAGGTACTGAGTGCCGTCTGCCAAGGCCTGTGATATTGTGTTTGCCGTTTATTTCAAAATCTGTGCTCGTAAATTATTCTGAAATGTGTAATTATAAGAATATGGAAAGTTTGACATGAATATGTTAGGAGAGTTTTGATCAGAAAGCCTTTTTAAAGCCTTTTTTTCTAACAAACGAAAATGTGATTCTTTGGAATGATGTCGTCAATCTTAAGTAAATTTACACGTGCTGTGTATCGTGTAGGGTTCATACATAGGGTACATCTGCTAATAATCATTTTAATTTCACTCATAATTATGCCTGTCAAATAACATATCCACCTAAAGAGAAATTTAAAACGGGAATGAACAAATTCACTAAAGAATTAAATAAAATAAAGAAAAATTACAAAAACAATTGACCACATTGTGAAAGAAAAAGAACTTCCCTAAGCCACACTTTATATTTAACTCTTTATTTTTTCATCATTATGAGCATTATTGGTTTTTTCACCGTGGTCTTGCACAAATAAATTCTGTCTTAGGGACAACACAAATTGGAAACTATTCTGAAACATTTTTTAATTCTTTAAATAAGAACAAAAACTCCAAAGATTTACAATTCCATATTTTTCATGAACTACTTTAACAACCCACGACTATCAAACATTAATTAATGTTAACTATTTAAATGCTTTCTTGGAAACATCTGAGATCCTAGAAAAATAGCATTTTATTTAAAGGTCTTTTCTATTAGAATACTACTAATTTAATGAATTACTTCCAAAATGTCAAACACTCCATCATGCAATTTAGTATTAATGTGAGAATTTTAATGGGACTCAATGGAATATTGTTGCCATCCAGTTATGGTCAAATGTGACATCTGATGTAACACAAAATACTAAAATATTTCTGAACATCAACATCAAAAAACTGGAGCGTGCTACCTAACTTTAGTATTTATTTTTTATATTTTAATCAATTATTGTGCCTTTTGTGTACAACCCAGTCCCCTGTTTATTTGGTTTCATATTACAAAATAAAAATAATACAGTTTAAAAAAAAATAAAAATACTTAAATATTTCTATTAGCCTTTATGTACGACTAATATAATTCTGCCAAAAAAGAAGCTATTTTGAAAATTATTTATTTTCTATGTATTTCTCACGATTTATTGATTGATTTATAACATTTAAGGGGTTAAATCCTCAAATTAATGTTATGTTAATTTTCATCATGGCTGAACTTGTTGAGATATTTATTTAGTATTCCTATTCAGTTTTGATTTGATCCTTAACAAAGCAGACAGTAAACTAAAGTGACTCCTAATTGTTGAAAAGTGTCTTGTCCTGATGCTAAGGCACAACATTTTTCAAATATAAAACCAACACCTTAATACTAGCCCGACCTGTAAAAGAAGTGAATCTGCAACGTACCTGTACAACCCTCTCAAACATGTGAGCTAGAGGGAGATAGGATACATGAATGTCATGGAGGCTCAGCATGCAGTGCACCTGGGGAGGACACACAAAAACAAAACACATGCACGAATGCGAGTCAGGCTCGGCGTACGGTTACCTCCACCACCCTTTCAAACATGTGGGCCAAGGGGAGGAAAGAGATGAGCACATCCTTAGTGGAGGGCTTGAGTGTGTCCTGCAGGACAGCACGCAGCGAGGAAGGACAGGACAAATACACACAAGGTCAAAGAAGGTCAACCACTGTCCAACAGGAAGCATATAACAATACAAAGAACTCAAATCCTACCTGTGACAATACATACACAATAGGTGTGTGACGATATCTCGATACGGCGATATATCGCAATATTTTTTCGCACGATCGGTTATCGATATGCTCGCGCTAAGAATCGATTTTTTTATTTAGATTTTTTTTGGATTTAAGATTTATTTTATTATTTTCAAAACCTTTTCTGCTTTTTCACTAAAATGGGCACGTAGGTCTTCACAGACATTTACTTTTTTGTTTACATTGGTATGTTGACACGTATTTACAGAAATGTTGCACTAAAATAGTGTCACTGTTCATAGGACACTTTTTCAATTTATTGTCTTTCAGAGATATTAAATAAAACATTTATTTTTTCACTTAATCTTTTATTTTTTCTTGTTAAGTCATAGATTATCATAGATTGATTTCTGACCAATATATCGATACCCGCAGTATTGTGAGCTTTGTATCGTATCGTATCGTGAGGTACCCAGAGGTTCTTTTTGTGTTGCTGAGTTTAGTACACTTTGACCCCCCTGGTAGCATAGGATGGTATGTCATAATATTGTGTAAAGCAATTTGAGATAGAGGGTTAACAATAGACCATACAAAGCAGCAGGTCTGCACTAGATACTGTATTCTATATTTTATCCAATTTTAGTAGATGTAATAATTAATAAATGTTGTTTCTTGTACATGGGCAGAGTGAGTTGCAGAACTGTTTTCTTTTGTTCACATGTTTTTTGATAGTTGTACAGTTATGAAAGAAATAAATCAGTTAACATTTCATCGGCGCACCCACCACTGGGAGGTAAACAACTGGGTTGTTTTCATATGATGCTGATAATGTTAAAAATAAAAGTTATGATTGTTTTAACTGTATCTGACACATTCACTTATTTTGTTCCTTACTAAAAAACGATCTGTGAGTAACTTGCAGTGATTATTTAGTACTTCCAGGAAATTTGTTCGATAAGTTTGTGCGCCGATAAAAAAAATTATTTTGGCTGGAGAAAATTGTGTCACAAATCTAAGTTTATACCCTGTATACGCACATTAAAATGTTACAAATTAGGAAAAAAGTTATGTTTCAACATGTGACGGGTTAAATAAGAGTCGGCTCAAGATTCTGCCTTTATAAATGTGGTTAGCATAAATTAGTCACTAACATACATGTCACTTCCCTTTTTTAAATGTAGCAGCCTTCCAGTGTTATAGCAAGTGCTTTCTTTGCTTCTCTAGTAAAAATCCAAAGGAATTCTTCTTTCCACCCCTCGGCAGTTTGCTTTTTTAAACTCTAGGAAGAGGCCGGATCAGCTTGTAGATGTACAAGTGCTGATAATACTCAAGAGTGTTGACAACATGCCTTGAGTTTTTAACAAATGAAGACTGGTTGCTGACAATCTGCAGAGCGTTTCTTTACCTCTGTTATTCGAATGAAAGCTGCTGTGTTAGAGATGACGTTCCCATGAGTAAGCATGGCACCTTTTGGGTTTCCTGAAAATAACCAATACAGGATACATTACATTACAAGTCACAGGAAACAGTTTTGGTTCTAAGAGCCGTGTGCTCACCAGTTGTCCCAGATGTAAAGCAAACTAAAGCGAGGTCGTCCGGTGTGGGAGGCTGCAATCAAATAATATGACAATAAATAACAATAAATATTAAATTATTTGCAGTAAAAACAAATATCAAGTCCTCTTGATATAATATAATATCTATTACAAAAATGACTGATTTGTCCACTCACGACTGGATTTTGGTGGTTGGCTTCACCCATAGCCTGAAAAACAAAAACAAAAAGAGGTAGAGTTGAGTCTTGGTTGAACCTGTGATAATACTGACCTTTTCATTAACATTAGGATCAAACTGGATTTAGTTGTGAGCAGAAAAAGAAAGACGTGCCATCTTTCTAATAAGACTGGGGCTATTTATCCAGCATTTGTGCAGACAGATGCAAAAAGACCCAGAGGACATCAGTCATTAAAAACACATCATCAAGCAATCAACGAACTGATTATTTTCTCACCTCAAACTCTTTTAAACTCATGATCTCAATGCCGCTCTGCTGCCCACGGGTCACCAGGTCGCTATCAAACTTTTCCACGACAACAATGGTCTTCACTGATCTCTTTTTACCACCGACACAGTCCAGAATCAGTGCAGCCTTTTCAGATACGTCACAGATCACTGTTGAGATGGAGGCTGAAAAGCAGAGGACAGGAAAGGTAACCTCCAGTTCCTAAACAACAGGCTTTGAGTGCTGGCTGGACATAATGGGAAGGTGCTCATTTCACCTTTGTCAAGAATGTAGTCGATGGCCTCTGTGCCGAGTGTGTCGTAAAGTGGGACGGCCACCATGGAGTATGTGTAACAGGCCAGTTCTGAGATGGTCCACTGCACAGTCAATGTGATAAATGTTCAAACATTAACATTTCAACAGTTTTTGTCTGATTTCCAACAATCCTGTGAATAGCTTTCATCTCATTCACACTTCACTACCTTCCAATGCACATATACTCTTTGGTAAATTGTGTGTTTTCACTACTGGTGAACATAGGACAAGGTCTTAATGTTTAATACATGCATAGCAGGACACCATTTGTTTTACCTCCGGCCTGTTCTGGGAGAAAATGCCCACATATTTGTCTCCAGTGTGAGAGTGTCCTCTGTGGAGGAGGGCGGAGCCAAGGTTCTCTGCCCTGTCAGCCACCTGCACAAAGGAAGTATTTAAGACTGTTTGAAACACAAACCACATTGTTGAACGCTGTAAATCCACTCCTCACCTCCTTGTAGGACAGCCATTCGTACGGCTGGTTTGGTTTTCTTGATCCCAGACATGGACCATCATCTAAAGAAGGAGATCACGTTTAGTTTTTAACCTATGTCCAGAGGATTGTTACATTGTCTATTACATTAGAATGATGGTTCTTACTTGCTGAACATTGAGCATGAAAAACTGAAAACTTTAGTTTTCTTTGCACTCAAAGAAACTTTATTATGACTGTCCTAAAATATGTGATTGCACATTTTATGTTATTATTTCTTTAAACATTTTTAGTGTTTTTAAAAAGAAGGAAAATAACCACATTTTTAACTTTTCCAACAAATATTACACTTTTACCTATTTAGTTGTGATGGGGCTGAACATGGGGGGCGTGCTAAAGAAAAGGTTTAGGAACCACTGAATTAGAATATTTTATCTATTGCCCACCTTCTGAAAGCTTATGACAACAAATGAAAAATAAATTTTATTTATCAAAAATGTACTTTATCAAGGCCAAAAATGGGTAAAATAAATATAACCACAAGCAGGAAGAGCAATAAAGCTTTGCTTCTGCATAGACGCGTCCCTCGGTGAACCTCTACGCAGTTGAACTATGTCCATTCATTTTCAGACCCGCTTGTTCCTGTTTCTCAGGGTCGCGGGGGTCTGCGGTGCCTATCTCCAGCTCACCCTGGGCGCTAGGCAGGGGTACACCCTGGACAGGGTGCCAATCTATCGCAGGGCAACACAGACACAGACAACCATACACACTTGCCATCACTCCAATGGACAAACCTAACCGTCATGTTTTTGGATTGTGGGAGGAAGCTGGAGTACCCGGAGGAAACCCACGCAGCACGGAAAGAACATGTGAACTAATATGTAAATAAAGCATTTTAACAATAACTTTTCCTATTTCCACGTCCGAGATATTCTTAGTGGAAATCTTTGTGGTTGAAACCAACTCTATCCTTAATACTTCCACCATTAGATCAAGAACAATTTTCTGTTCTCATGAAGTACGTTTGGCCGCCGATTGTCCGTGATCATGGAAAACAAATTTAAATCCCGGTATTCACTCCCTAAAACGGAAATATCTTATTCTTTTTTATTTTAGAATTGGCAATATGACACAGCTTATACCCTCACATGCATGTTTTGAGACCATACCACACATTTAAAGTAAATGCGTAGAAAGGAGAAAAATATCTAAATGACACAGACTGAACCTTTATCTAACATAGACAAATGAAGCCAATAAAGCCAATAACGTGTGACTTACAGTATGTCACAGAGTGGACATTACATTGACATAAAATAAAATAAAATATCCTTTTTTGCAATTTGCAGAGTTTCAGCAGCAGCAGCTAAATGGGAAGATATATATACATGGGCCTCGATATACATATTTCTCCAGGAATATTGTAAATGTATTGGAAAACTACCATTAAATGCAGTAAATGCCAGTAGAAACAAAGGGAAAAGTTGATGAAACGGGAATGAAAATTTGAAAGCTGAAACACGAGATGAACTCACTCGATACTCGGAGGCCTCTCATGAACACCTCATACATTGTCCGGGCATCACTGTAGTAGTGAGTCATGTTGTCATTGCTGTCGTTCAGGACCGATCGTCGGGCATGTTCATCACCCTGCAGGAAAAAATGAAAAGGACATTTTCTTCTACACAACCTTTACCACCATACTGTATGTGTTACCAAGATCAATACTTCAATTCAAGCGAACACAAGGTCATCTAGATTTCAAATGTTGCAAATGTTATATTTCTTGAAAAGGACAGTGTATGCATTATGCGATATGTATCTTCAAATATGATGCAGAGTAGTTGGACAGGGAAACCTTTGAAACTGGATGTTTAAAGGAGAGGAGCGACAAGAACACAAATTAGACTCACCGGGATTTCAATGGACTGCTGCATGAGATCACAGGGAGGTGTGAGGGCCTTTGGACGGGTGGCAAACCAGTAGGTAGTGATGGCTGCAAACGCTCCTACACCCATGAGTGCATTTGTGGGCAATGCTCGCACATACTGCCGGACGTCATCCAGCTCGGGCATCCGAAGCTGTCTCAGGACATCCTGAGCCTGCATAGCTCCTCTGTACCGACCCTGCCAGGAAACAGAGAGAAATGCAAGATTAAAAGAAGTCATTCAACTTACAGTTATCTGTGCTTTGTTGTTCTTTATGTGGTCTCTAATGGTTTGCTTAGCTGTGTTTAGCATAGGGCTTTGTAGATAATTTGTAGATAAAAACACACACACACACAGTTTTTTTGGACTTTTTCGCATTTCGTCCTTGTGGGTTACCGTAGCTCGATGTGAGCCTTCCGTTCGTTTGTTTACATGTGTTTACCCATTGAGTACGCAATATGTGTGCCACAGATGTTTAAAGTTTTATTCACACTTATGCTGAGATGCTAAGGGAAGAATTTATTTTTTTTTTTTATTATAATGTTATATGTTGTAAAATACATGTACAGTGGGACAAAAAAGTATTTAGTCAGCCACCAATTGTGCAAGTTCTCTCACTTAAAAAGATGAGCGAGGCCTGTAATTTTCATCATAGGTATACCTCAACTATGAGAGACAAAATGAGAAGAAAAAATATCCAGAAAATCACATTGGAGGGAGTTGAAAGTCCGTGTTGCCCAGCGACAGCCCAAAACATCACTGCTCTAGAAATCTGCATGGAGGAATGGGCCAAAATACCAGCAACAGTGTGTGAAGACTTACAGAAAACATTTGAGCTACGTATGTCATTGCCAACAAAGGGTACATTACAAAGTATTGAGATGATCTTTTGTTATTGACCAAATAATTTTCAAATTCATTGATTAAAAATCCTACAATGTGATTTTCTGGATTTTTTTCCCTTATTTTGTCTCATAGTTGAGGTATACCTATGATGAAAATTACAGGTCTATCTCATCTTTTTAAGTGGGAGTACGTGGACAATTGGTGTCTGACTAAATACTTTTTTGCCCCACTGTACATGTAGTTATCTGATTTCTTAATCAGAAAATTCACGCTACTGTGATGTTGCTGTTGCACTTTTGCTTAAACCTGGGTTAAAGCTTGAAATAGTTGAATGACAGAACCTCATTTACTTTTTATTTAGGGATTGTTCGATGCATTTTAACTCTTGTGGACAATCATAGCAATAAAGTTGCACTTTTTACAATATATTTGATGTCTGCAGTCTTTTTAAGTGCATTGAAAGAAAAAAAATATATTGAATCGAAACTCAAATTTTTCTTTAAGAAATCTGAAATTTTTTTTTTAGGCAAAATCGCCCAGCCCTAGTTTAGCATGTTCAGGTCAGACGCTGCTGCTGCTTGCAGTAAGGAGACGCTAACGAGGTGGTCACTGATGCGTTCATCTTTTCACTGCTAACAATCACATCCTCACTGTACCATCAGAGTTATAGTGCATTAAAAACAAGCTGCGTGGTTTTACCGGTCAATTTGCAGAGGATTAAAAAGTGAGCTGTGAACACTAACTGAGCATACTTAGGGTGATCATTTGATCAGCTGTTCTTCACCCATTCAGCCTGAGTGCAGCCCGATCCCAGTATGAAAGCAACCTTCCGCTAACATCACTAATTTCAGTTTTCTTTTGAATGACCTGAAGTCAGATATTTTTTTTAATAAATTAGGATAGTCTACCATAGGATAATATCACTGGGAATGATTTTGTTAAAATATGCAGAAAAAAAGCATTATTTTGACAGGTCTGTTCAACAAGCAAAGCCATTTAAAACCTTAAAGCCAACACCACAGCAGAACTATCTCAGTATCATATGCATTTTCAAATTTTTTATTAATACATACAATTTATTTTTGCTTTTGTTTGTGTTTCACTGCAAACCTAAATGTTTTGATAAGATTTGGCTTGTTTCTTTCACTGTTCATACATTGTCTTTTGTCTCATTTCATAAATAGCAGGTTGAACTACATATAAAGGCTCTAAATGTGAGCTAACAACATTACAAAAAGCAGTTTTACAAACCAATAAATAAGCACCCAGTGAGCTGTCTGTGTCATTAGACTTGATTTAATAAAAATGCATGACTATCACAGGAAATCCCATTAACTTATATTAGATTATGTCCCTCATTTCACTTTGTGTTATGCACAAGTGGAAGATGCACTGTGCTGTGCAGCAGCTGCGCAGGAAGGAAACATGACTCTGCTCCCATTTTCTGATCACAAGTGAGTGTGGTCATGGTACACTAAGAACACACAACACTGGGGTGTTTGTTTAACAGGGAATGAGACACATTAATGCTTTAGGATGGTTTGGAAATAACTAACTGGGCTGAAATCTTCCTTCAAACCCAGGATATACAGTATGGTGCCTCTGCTCAAATTTTAATGCAGCAAATATAGAGAGTGTGTTGGCGGCGTCAGCCTGCAGCTAAAAAAAATTATTCTAACTCAGTTTAAATGTACATAATCAGCAGACGCTCTAAAAAGTTATACTCCATATTGTTCAGCTTGCAGTTTGAATAGATTTCAATATAAAGAAAGGCAGTAGCAATGCTTTTTATCCTTCATCATTCCCTGTTTGCTCCTGTTCAAGCATGCAGGTGAAAACGTTTGACCTCCGGGTGGGAAGGTCACAGCCCTGAAGGTAAATGAATACATGATCGAGCTCAGACTAGAGGTAACAATTGACTTCTCACCCACTTCTATTATTAACACCACCCATGACAAATGGGGCTGACACAAAGTTAAACAAAGTACTTATGAGACTCCACTAACTGTTATTCACACACTTCACAAACATAACTAAATATTAGAGAAAAATTTACAATTCAGAAGCATAAACCTGTCTAAGACGTGTATTACTATCCAATCACAGAGTACTGATAAAAAATGCCTTTAAATAGTATGAAAGTAGCATAAAAGGATGAAACACTTAAAATTTAAAGCTGCCTACTTTTGCTTAACCTGGTGTACATGCTTTATCATCTCTGAGATAGAAATGTCCCACCACTGATGACTCAGCATAAGGACAATCTTAGTTGCAGCTGGACAGATTCCCAGAAGCCTCAGTGCTAATATTTAGCAGACTAAAACATGAATAATATCCATACTCACAGATCCACAGCGCGCACAGGCAGAAAGGCCGAGGCTGTGTCCACAGCGAAGCTCTGGAGTTGTCTGAAAGGCCCCGTGCTGCGGCCGTCACTATTAGAAGGATCACACTGACCTCCAATAGACCTCTGAGGTTCTCACAACTATGAATAGCAGAAACACGCCCCTCTCAAACAGAAACACAGACGCATGAGACTCTAGAGTCCACTCACTGGATCAAAGTTCAGCCAACAGGTTGGTTAAGGCCCACAGGACACAGCCCAGTCAATCCATTACCTCATGTGTCTGTCACTACAAGTAGTTGTAAAAAGTCATCAGTCATGTTTTTATGCCACAATTTGTTATCACGCTTTATCTGGACATGGTGAGAGTAATTCTAGTGTTTCCAAACATCCAGGCTAACAACTGGAATATTATCAGATTGTTTTGAATAGATAATGCCAGGCTATTTGTCTTTAAAACCACATCCCAGACTATACAAGAACATTATAATACAAGACAACTTAACATACCAAAACACAAACAATAGCACGTGGGTCGAATGGTTTGTGACTGCAGTGAATGATTTATTGCTTGGTTGGAATGTCAGCATAGCACAATAAAGGTATCAGTGCTTATTGTATGACCGAAAATCTATATAACAGTATTTATCAAAATTATAACGGTTTCACGATGACGGTATGTTTTTGGTTTTAAGCACGATATGTTACAGCTATGATGTTATTTTCTAATGATTTATAACAGGGTTTCTCAAATGGGGGTACGCGATGGCACTACAGGGAGTACTTGAGGGAGAAAGAGGAAAATAGCCATACAAAAGCATTAAAAATATGGGATTTTATTATTTTTATTTTTAGTTAAAAATAATGATTATAACTATATTGATAGAAATAGTCTTGATTAGAACATGAACTGAAAATACAAAGGTCAGTGTTGGTCCCATACCAGGTGGGAGATGACTGGAAATTATAAAAACTTTCAAAACAAATCTATTCAGGAGGTTTCAAAATTTACTTATATACAAAGTTAGATTCTTTAAAATGTGTGTTATCACTCATTTATTTAAATTATTTTTAATTTATTTAAATAACGGGGTACTTGAATTTAGAAATAGTAGACAGGTGGTCCTTGGTCCAAAAAAGAACCACTGATTTAGAAAATAATCACTGCAATAAATTAGCTGGGAATGACCTATTTTATAGTCATAAGGAGTGAATATTATAGTAAAATGATGATGCATTGTTTTTCCCTCCAGACTCTGACATACTGAAGACACGCTCTACCCTCCACTGTTGTTGTTGTTCTTCTAGTAGATCAGATGCAGCAGAGGCATGTTGTTGCTGCCCCCACAGGTCAGCAAATAAGAGTGTGTGGAACATAATTAAACAGCCTGGTGTAGAGCAAGGGTTCTCAATATGCGGCCCCCAGTTTGCATCTGGATATTTGCAGACTCTGAGCATGTGACTCCTTCACATGTGTGTTTTGGTTTGGTCAGCTGGTGCAAACGGACTGTCATGTCTGTATATACTGTATATATGTCAGGTATACAGTATATCCCTATGCTTCACAGTTGTGTGATGCGTTCAATGTCCGGCAGTGGTTGAAACCTCTTTGGTTACAGGCCTGCGGCAGACTGGGTTCATTTGAGTAAGAAAACTCCTGCGTCCATCCTTAGGTGGGGTCCTTCATGCCCAAGCCTGTTTCCCCTAATGGTCCAAAACCCGGATATATTAGAGGGTTGTGTGCATTGGGCTGAAATACATGCTATTGCTTTTGAAGAGGTTCATTAATTAATTGATATTTTTCCACAAGTCGGAGCCCAGATTGAAGAACGAAAAAATACCAAATGAGCATTTGCATCAATGTCTCCGCCAGACCATTACACCAAGTGTGCCAAAGTTCAAAGTATTGGCGACAGACACAAGATGCACTTGCTCTCATTAAACAGCAGTGTCGTTATGACATTGTGATATATTTGGTGGATTTTTTGTTAAACTAAAATAGATGTTTTAGTTTTATTTTAGCTTGATCATTTTTGATTCATGAGAACAGCAATGTATATTTTCTCCTTTCTTGGACATCAGTTGTTTTTTTTTTTTTGTTTTTTTAAGGTTCCTTATTAATCACTATTTTAATATACAAGTTTGGTATAGATATTGTTTTGGTTAGTTTTTTGTTGTTTTGAACAAAAATGATATTTTGCTATTTTTACATTATCATGACTTGTAGCTTGAACAAATAAAATGTATCATTAATTTTATTATTATTATTATTATTATTATTATTATTATATCATAACACAAATTTAATTAAAAAAATTCTGTGTGGACCTTTAAGATTTGTATTTGAGCACACCTGCTGTAGCGTGTGTTTTTTTAATGTCATGACCATATATTAGCTGTGTGGTTCTAATTTTAGACTACCATGATTTGTCAGTCTGACAATGGCATTTTAAGTTTTTGTAAGAAAAGTCTTATTCATAATGGTTTATTTTTCTATATTCAATTTAAAACCTGATAAGCTCAACAGACAGTCAGACAAATTTAAATGTAATAATGTTGTTGCTGTTAATAATAATAAAGGTAAAAAATCTGTTGCAAATCATTGTTTCGTATCGACCTGCAAACTCATTGTCGTGTATCGGATCTTTTCGGTTTTTTTTCATTCTGCCACATTTGAGTTTGGCCTCTCACTCACTGCCATGTGCGTCTGTAGACTTCTGCTAATTCAACAGCTGTCGTGACAGCAGTCTCTTCACTCTGCCACCTACAGACTGTTTGTTTATGCACTAAAGCTATCAAACACGTTACATTTTTCACTAGCTGCTTTGCTCTTTCAAGGAAAGCGGGAATAATAACACCAAAACAAAAGGTAGCCACTAGTGCAGCCAAGGAGTTTGTGATTTTCAAGAGGGTTTTGTTTTGCAGCGTTGTTTAACAACCATCAGTTTACTGCAAATTCAGAGGGCTGTGTTCAAATGTATTCATGCTACAACTACATGAAAAAGTATTTGCCCTCTTGCCGCTTTCTGGCAATCTGAGTACAGTTTCACTGGTGACACCCAGGCTTGATTACCGCTATATAACCTGTCAGGCAAGATCTCAAAAGGAAATATGATCTGAAGAAGTTTAAGAACAAATGAGAAACAAAGAGATTGAAATCTATCAGTCTGGAAAAGGCTGCAATGCCATTTCCAAGGCTTTGGGACAACAGTAAAACATGTTTAGAGCCATTATCCACAAATGGAGAAAACTTGGAACAGTGGTGAACCTTCCCAGGAGTGGTCGAGGATTCCCTCCCCCAGGCGACCCAGCCAGGGTTGATCAAGCCCCAGCTTGTGCCCAGGGAGCGCTACCCTACATGCCTCTCCTCTCCTCTTCTGATCCACTGTCTTTTTGAGATTTTAGAATTGATTTGATAATTCAGAACATGTGAGATAAATATCGAAAAAAAAAAATTTCAGGAATAAGGAAGAAGGCTAATCCTTTAAACAGAGAAAAAGGTACCTTATCATCAAATTATTAATTTCGAGAAGGGCCTGCATTTAAAAAAAAAAAAAGCAACCCAAAAAGAACAAAAAATACAATTTAATACCAAATCTAAAAATGTTGCTGATTCCATACGTTTTTAAACAAGTGTCACAATAAAATTCTACACAATACATGAAGACATTCCATGAAAGGTTTTTGTTGAATTACATAAAACTGAAAAAAAGCTTTAGTGTCCCATACAGTGTGAACACATTCATTCAGACAGACAGTAGCAGGCACATGCCATTGGTGTCATGCTTGGCCTCGAGTTGTTAGAGGCGAAAGGTTTTTGTACGTCACACCCCTCTCACCCACCTCCTCTCTCCGTACTTGGCCTGTTACGATGACGAGCCAATGGCAGCACTGGCTTGTCAGTCACCCCACTGGCCGGCACACAAACACAAGACAGTGGAAAAAGCAGAGAGGCCAGCAGGTTTGCTTGACACAGCAGATATCTGAAGAGGAGCTGGCAACAGGCTGATTACAACTGTACCGTTTCCTGCTGGAGTCTGCGCTCAACAGCTAGCAATCAACCAAGGCACAAATCTCAGCTGAGTTCTTCTAAAGCTTTTCAATTCCTCCAAAGTCTCACAGTAAAGTGACATCTACCACTGAGCTGCTGGTCTGCTGCCTACGTGTCAAATGAAAATATTTAACATGCAATATGAAATGAGCTTGGATCTTTTCACTCGTAAAAGCATCTTTTTTTCAGCTACTGAGGCATCTGTCTAATGTAGAATACAGTTTATTATGAACATCTGAAACAGAGCTAAATAAACAGGGTTTTAAGAGCAAGTGATTAAATTGCATGTACGGATCCAACAGAACTGTCATCAAATAAAAAGAGGGAAAGATGTTCAGGATGATAATCCTAAGGCGGGAAATTACTTCTCAATTGACCTTTCGCAAAAGCCCCGCCCCCTTCTTTACTTTTGGGCTGTCAGACATTTTCCTGAATTGCTCTGGAATGATCTGCCAGTGCACTTTAGTGACTCTTTTTGGAGCAATACCTGCACAATATCCTCCAGATCCAGGCAAAAGGGGTTACATTATGCAGTGGATGGATATATTCAACATATTAAAACAAACAACAAACTATTGAAGCGATTCACCGAATAGCCGCAGCAGTAGCAGCTCAAGCTGGCCTTTTTTTCTTCTTCTTTTTACCTTGTTTACCTATATATTTCATTCTTAGTGTGTTCCTTTATTTCTTTCAAGCATGAACGCTAGGGCTGGGCGGTATGACCAAAAATGCAAATCAAGGTATTTTTCAAAATTCTAACCATTTCATGATTAATTTTTTTTCATGCATAAACAGGTGTTCACAGCGTTTTCTACTGGTTGAGAGATGAATTATTGCAGTAGGTTGACTTAGGATGGTCTATTTTACTGTCATGATGAGTGAATATTGTAGAATAATTCCACACTAGTAGTAATACAAGTTTGCAGCAGCAGCCCAATGGCTCTTTGCCGTGCTAGCTTGGCTTTAGCATTAGCTTGATTTCTAGCTTTAAATGCTGCATACTCAGTGGTGTGGTGGTTTATTATGGTGAAAAAGGTTGCATTCTGTTTGCAGCTCCACCCGGACTCCTTTCCGCGTTATAGGATTTACAAATTGCGATCCTATGCTCTTTTGTGTATTACTGCCAAATTGCCGACATGTTGTTCTCCTGTAGCAGAGGCATGCGCACGCAAGCAAATGCAGCTTCACAGCTTTCAATTGTGTCTTTCATATCCATTTACACGTATGATTTACAACGAAACTAACACCAGAGCGCTATTGTTTACGTTCCTATTTAGAAGGGTCTGGTTTGAAACGTGGCGCAGCGTAAAGTTCCAAAAGTTGTGTAATCAAACACAAAAATAATAAAAATTCATATCATAACAAAGATATATTCCGGTATTCAGTATGAACCGGTATTGCCGCCCAGCCATAATAGACGCCCAAACAGACCCAAACAGAGATAACGGTTCGCTAAAAAAGAAGTACATTCAACGAGCCCATTCAAAGACATGCCATATTTGATATTCCAGACCTGAGACATTCATGTTTCATATATTTCAGAACTGGTATTAAAATGAAAATACAATTTAAAGGCAACCTTAACGCTGTCTTCATCTCTATATTTGTAGGTGACCCCCATTCCGCCAAACACATGCTCTGCTCAGTAACGAGGACGACATTATTTTGTAACCTCAAATACCTTCAGATGCGAGTTGTTGCACGTGCGATTTAACTGTTCCACAACAGAACTAGTTCAAACTTGTCTCCAGCATGCCATAGAAAAAAACTAAACACAGACACATGCTGAACCCTGATAATGACTTGCCACGTTGTTAGACAATGACTAATCCATTTACTTCTGCACTATTTTGATTTAGTCAGCTACTCAAAATGAATTAATAAATTATTACTTTCACAAATAGCACAGCTGATGAAAGAAATTCAAACAAAAGCATCAATATGATCCTGTGTGACGGCCTTTACATGGAATGGCAATGTATCATATAGCACTGGGACGCCCCGAGGAATATGAAACCGGTTTTTCTTGATGTGATCGAAGAATGAGGCTGAAATTACAAAGAGTGCTTGTGCTTAATTTGCTGAGAAATGGGGTGATTTCCGATCATGATGCTTCACTGTGATTGAAGCAATGGTCCAACCATCAGGCTCATCCACCAACAGCCACAGTAAACGCCTACTATTCAGGACGCAACGCCTGACCTTGCATGAGACAACCACGCTCAGAATGGCAGGTCCCGACCACGCCACTGAAACTGCACACTGCTGGTCACATGGGCACACCACGGAACAATTTACCAGCCACGGGTGGAGGATGGGAATTGGGACAAAGGGCATCTACTCTTCTGTACTGCATTGGAACACGAAGCCTTCACAGAGCAGTTCAAAGGTTGATCTGATATTCTGATAAAAATCTAAAAGAAATAGTAAGCAAATTCAACTAAAAATAGCTGTTTGTTTAATCAAAACTTTAAAATATCTGTATATTTTTCAGCATTAAACACCGATTCCAAGTGAAACCAATGAAACGAATGCACAAATCAACAACACAGAAGGCATTGCTTCACAGAACAGAAGTGAATGTAGTACTTGACCACTAAAATGTGGCCTGTTGCATGTGATGTCTGTGACAGGAAGAACAAGCTACCATGTGGGTAAAATCATCATTCCTCATGACCTCAGCACAAAAAAAAGGCTTTTTTTCAGGTTAAAAAACACTTCTCCTAAGTACTCTTGCCTAGAGCTGGGCAATATAGCAATATATAGAGATTTTCTCATACACTAAATAGAAAAAAACATTATTGTTTACAGGAAATAGCTTTTATTTTACAGCTTATTTTGTGTTAAAATAATAGTTTTAAGGGTCCCTACTAGGGTTGTCACGATACTAGAATTTCAAACTTGATATCAATACTCAGAAAAAAAACTTGATACTTGAAACCATTTTCGATACCACGGTAGGGCTAAGCGTGATGGGCTTTTTCTAATATCTTGATATATATAAGTTATATCACGATATTCGATGTATATCTCGATATCTTGCCCTTGCCTTGAGATGAAGCTTTGCCGCATACAATCAAACTAGAATGGCATTACTCGATATATATTGATGTTTTCTCTGTGATGTAATTGGGGTTACCCCTAACTATTATAAAATAAGGTAAGTCAGTTAAAGCCACATGCCAAATGTCACACAGAGACCTTTATTAACATAAGTGTAGAGAACAATATCAATATGTATAAAACTAATTATGTGCATTTGTGCACATTTTAAAAACAACTTCAGTTGACCAAAGTGCTGTACATTTTTTTTATTATTATAATTAACTATCAATTATTTATTTATTGTTAGTGACAATTGTGAATTTATCAGATACAGAATATATAAACAGTTGCCACTATTAACACGAGCACACATGCGCTATAATGATGGCCTTCTGAGGAGTGTCCCTTTAAGAGCCCCATGGTAACGTAAGGTCAGGGTTCAGTCAGACCTGCCTTCTTCCTGATTTGTACTGAGTGCATGGACAAAGTTTAATGTTACTTTTCTGTTACCATGAAACGACATAAGCAGTGTTTAAGCTTCCCCTGCATGCAATAAATGTGCAGTGTGACGGTAACGAGTTGTTTTGGGTCCTGTTTATAAGGTTATCGACCTGCAGACACCTCTGGATCTCTACAGCGCACACACTCATTCCCTCGCACACAGTGACACTCTGAAGCCAAAGCATTTCCAAATTTTTTAACAATTATTCTTTTTTTTTTTTTTACAAACCAACTGATCTGTCGCGCAGGCCCCCCAGCAGCAGCACTAGCCATGCTGCAGCTGTGCCGACATCAGCTAGTGTTCTTATGATGGGGTAGTGTGTTCTATAGACATTATATATGTAAATGTCTCATGACGTGCTGGAATGCATGAAATGTCGCCGCCATATTGGACAGGTCTCCTCACTCTACGTTTTGTACAGTTTTTGGTTGCAATAACCGGTGCAGTATTCAAACCAGTTCCCGTGAGATTTCCTTTCACAAGTAAGATTGAACAATACTATTGGTTTATTTACTATTTATAATATTATGTCATCGTAACTAACGTTATTTACGTGTATAAGAGCAGGAACTGGTACTCTCTCTCATTGTCTCTTGCTGTTTTATTCTTCTTATTTTGATGGTTTCCCAGTGATACAGGCTTGAGGAGACAATGGGAAGTTTTTTTAAGACGGGAGGGTTTTGTTGCTACTAATTCATCATCAGTGCCCTGTAGTGAGCATTTGGACAGGATGGGTCAGATTGTTAGGCTTAGAGATGGTGCGACCCCATCTGTCTTCAGATTCAGAAAACTTTATTGATACCATAGGGCAATTAATTTGTAGCAATTCTCAGAGCAGTCACAACACACACGGTGGTCATTACATTACATTCACAGTCACACGACAAACTCCGAAAACAGAGAATGTTGGGGCTGAGCGGGGATGCATTTGGCTTTTTTCAGCTCCTGCTCCTCCCACAAAAAATGGAGGTCCCTCATTCGGACCCCAGTGATTTTGGAGCATGTTTTAACAATGCGCTGGAGCTTATTTTTGTCCTTCACTGACAAGCCTTGGAACCAACAAATAAAAGAAAAAGTGAGGAGGCTTTCAATAAAAGAACAATATAAGTTATTAAGAATCATTTTGTTTATGTTGAAAGAGTTAAATTTCCTCAGCAGATATATTCTTTGCTGCCCTCGTTTTACAATCAAATCAGTGTTCAGGTCAAACTTCAATTTGCTGTCGATTTTTATTCTGAGATATTTATAGCCATCAACAATCTCAACATTCTCACCCTGAATGACACGAACAGTGTTTGGGACAACACATCTAAAATCACTGGCCATATCCTTGGTTTTAGCGACGATCAGATCCAGGTAGTGATCCTCACACCAAGTGACAAATCGTGCCAGCGCAGGGCCATGGCTCACCTCTGATCCTGAAAGCAGCAACACCAAAACTGTGTTGTAGGAGAACTTAATCAAAAATCTGTTCTCCTCTGAAGATCTACAGCTGTCCGTGTAGAGGTTAAAAAGAAGAGGTGACAAAACACATCCCTGATGTGATCCAGTGTTCAAGCTGGAGGGAGGAGACATTTTTCCATTTACAAGAACACGCTGAACCCAATCAGTAAGAAAGATTAAGATCAATAAAAGAAGTTGATCGGCGAGGTTAAAGTCAGAAGCCAGTCTTTGTATAAGGATGTAGGGCTGCATTTTATTAAAAGCAGATAAAAAGTCTGCAAATAAAAGTCTCACATGGGCCCCAGCCTTTTCAAGATGATTGTATATGACATTAAAAAAAAAAGTTTTGCATCATCCACACCTTTCTTTGGTTGGTATGGAAATTGCAATGGATCCAGTTTTCCTTCAGTTAAAAACAGAATCTGTTCAAAACATTTCACAACAAGCAAGGTCAAAGCCACAGGTCTAGAATCGCTCAGTTCCTTTGAGCTTTTCATTTTGGGAAGAGGTATAACTGTAGAAGTCTTCCACGGGGTCGTAATCTGACAGAGATCAACATATTTTTGAAACAATGTACAAAACACAGCGCTGAGCTGAGTGACACAGTGATGTAAGGTGCGCCCGCTCTCCCCACCCTTATTTTCTTAAATAAAGCCTCAACCTGGTTTTGTGAAATCACAATTTCCTTTGAGGGGTTAAGTGAATTCCTGCAATCGAACACATTTCCTAAAACATCAGTCCTTTCAAAACAAGGGAAAAAAGGAATTAAAAGCATTTGGCAAGTCAAACTCAGGCACCCTTTCTACATTAACCACAGGTTTCCTGTCCTCCTCTTGGTGACTGGCAGAGGCCATGTTCTGCTCTAATGTCACCACTGCTGAACTGGGCTTTAACCTTTTCTTTATATTTTCATCTGGCCTTCCCTATTTCATTTTTTACTTCTTCTTCGTCTCTTTTTCTCTGGTCACCAATGCATTATGCCACTTTCTTTTTATTTATAGTTGATTTAAGCTCTTTGTTTACCCAAGGTTTATTATTTTGATAAATAATCACCTTTTTTGTCAGGACAATGGCATTATAACGCAGAAAGTTACATATGATGAGATAGTGTCACACAATTGGTTAATATTGTCACCACAAGCATTAAAGAAGCAGTCCCAGTTTGTGTATTCAAATGAGACTTAAAGAGTAGAAATGCTGTCCTCTGAACAGCACTTCAGTTCTTTCCTCACGCAGCAGACACCGGAAAACAGGAATGTACTGCGGCATCAGGTACACACAGATGTGATACAAAGATCCCAGATCCCAGAGGAGGAAGAGGCAATGACTAGTACGCCCCACTCACAGTACCATAGCACAAGTCTAGGATCGTATTCCTCTGGGTTGTGCTGCATGAAACATACTGTTCTTACGTTTTAAGAGAGTCACCAAGGCGACAATGATTTAAGTCCCCTAAAATAAACTTGGAGGCGTCAGGACAACTTCTGTCAAGCTTATGCGTGACGTCACCAATCAGCTGTGCAGCAGCAGCAGCAGCAGCATCTGCGCGGGGATGAACATATACAATTGTAAAAAACAGCTGTTGGAACTCGCGGGACAAGTAAAAAGGTGGAAGAGACAGCGACAATAGTTCCACATCAACTTCCCATGTCATCACCAAAGAGGTGTATTTGTACTCTACATGCTAACAGAGATATACATGATTGATATGGAAAACAAAAGTTAAAATCACACTTGGCTAAACATGTTTTGTTTTTGTTAAACATTAGTTCTTTCTGCATGTTTAGGAATTAGTGATGTATTGCAGTTTTTTCAACTTTTTTTAACCAAGGTACATCTTTTCATTGAAAAAAAAAAAACACACCACCAACTGAAAATGTTTGTTAAAAAAATATAAAACTTTGATACCTATATTAACAATATAGTTATTCTGATCAAAGTGGCTTAAATTTGAATCAAATAAACACAAATGCAGTGTTTTTAATGGGAATCAGATGAACAACAAAATCTATTATTATTTTTCACATTTTGTTTTTCAAATAAAAAGTGCAGTTAACAATATGCAGTAATTCTGCAGTAAGTGTATTGAATACAAATCAAACAAAAAATAAACAAATTTGCATATTGGGATAAAAGTGTTTAAAAAAAAACTAAAACATAAAATATGATTATACAGTTGAACTTTATTCTGTAAAATTTTGTTTTATATAATGTATTTTTACATTATATGATTTTATATCTGTTTATATAATACATAAGTATATTATTATTAATAAAATTATTAAATAATATAAATAATATTGTTTAGTTTTTTTTTAAATTTTAACTCATTTAGTATATTTCTATTATAAATACTGTGTGTGTGTGATAAAATCAAATGAACAATAAAACTTGTTTCTTTAACAAAATATCAAATTAATTCATTTATACATTTACCAAAATGCCATAGCCTACCATGTCCGTCTTTGTTAGAGCGTAATACAAAGTCTTTTAGAATGAAAGCACATATTTTTCATTGTTGACAGTGTCCTGTATCATTCAATTGACCTTCAATTGATACATTTTGTATCAATACTTTATTCAGTATCAACTTTTTTGACAACACTAGTCCCTATTTTTCCTATACCTTACCAACCTATCTGCCTCTCTCGTATACTCCTCTCTGCAATGTACAGCCTCTCAGAGCACAAACTGAACTCGCCTTATTCTTAAGTCCATCAAATGACAGTTTCTCTGGTGTAATTGTAAGAGGTAAGAAGTTTGACCATGTATGAGAAAGAAGTGGAATCATCAAGATTTGAGGAAATAATCCTTTGTGCTGAGAAAAAAACTAATCAAAAGGTTATTTATCTTTTGGTTTTGTGGGATGCAATTCCACAATTGTTGCTCTCAGTTTACCAAACACCTTAGAAATGAATTGGATAGCTTTCTGTATCAGCTCCAGGCTAAACTGTGCAAGAGGCCACAGGTCACTGCTGATTGTTGTGTCAACATTACTTGGCTCATGTCTCAATCAGCCCCAAAACAGACAGAAAGGTTGATGGTGGTATTCAAAGATCACATTAAAAGTAATGACTCTGCAGCATTTTTTTGTTCCTGGATGTGATAAGAAAAAACACAAAACATCACAAACACTCCCTTGTGTCCATGTTTTAGGGGCAAAAACACATGATAGCATCGGCACAGTCACTTTCCTGTTAACATTCATAGTTTGTCTAAGTGCACTGCTGTGTTGGTCAAAACAGAACACTAAACATTTTGTTTAAAGAGAGTATTAAAGGGAGGGAAATGGGAAAACAGCTACTTTTTGGAGCTACATTCCTCACATTCCTGTCAGCGGAAGTTTGTCCAATGTGTCATACCATCTGTGGTCTTCATAACCAACAGGTGAATAACAACAGTGTCTCTTTGTCTATCAAAGTCAATTTTAAGCGACTTAAAACAGGTCACTTGTGAAAATGAGACCTTGTTGTCCCGAAGGGATAACTTTAAAAAATGAAGGTTAAAAAAACAAGAAGACAGTTATCAACATCCCCCGCCACATTGGTTGTCATTATAACTCACAACCTTTTGCTAAATGTCCTAAATCTAAGAACTTAGATGTAAACATAAAAAAAAAAATCACAGAATATAAAATTACTAACTATCTTTAACGGTTTCTAAGAAAAGCTGTCGCCTTTGAAGATACCTCGATCAGTATAAAAAAAATGGAACCACGGCAATAACTCCGAAAAAATAATTGCGAGCTTCTCATTTTCGAACTCCATCAAGGTATTGATACCATGAAGCCACACATCAAATTTGGTTATCCTATCTTAAAGGATTTCTAAGAAAAGCTGTCCCCTTTGAAGATACCTTGAACAGAGTAAAAAAAAAATTGAAAAAGGGCAATAACGCGGAAAAAAATTGTTGCGCGCTTCTCATTTTCGAACGCCATCAAGCCCTGAAGCCACACATCAAATTTGGTTATCGTATCTTAAAGGATTTCTAAAAGAAGCTGTCCCTTTAGAAGATACCTTGAACAGAGTAAAAAAAAAATATTGAAAAAGAGCAATAACGCGGAAAAAAATAATTGCGTGCTTCTCATTTTCGAACGCCATCAAGCCCTGAAGCCACACATCAAATTTGGTTATCGTATCTTAAACGGTTTCTGAGAAAAGCTGTCCCCTTTAACTCAGATGGACGGATGGAGCTCAAACCTATATCCCCCTTCCACACTTTGTGGCGGGGGATAATAAACAAAGAAAATAGAGGTTCTAATATCTACCTCATGCCCTGGCCATATGATCCCTTGTCCAATTTTATTAAGAAGCTCTCACCTCAATGTAACTGAATTGTTAACAATGTTTTACAAGCTAATAGCATAAAGCATATGAGAAATAGAAGTTGTGCATATTAAACTGGACAACATCATCATGCTCCTGCCTGAAACCTGCCAACCAGAGGAGGACAATCCTAACATCAGCTACTGACAATGAAAACAAATATTTACATAAAACAAGCTTTGGGGTCTCTTATTACATCAAAACGTAATTTGAGTCTTTTCAGCTGTCATGAAATCATACCTGATGTCCTCCTGCCACTACCTTAGAGTATCCTACATCCCTGCTTTGACGCTCTGTTTAGCCTACAACCACTCATTCTTCAGGTTCTCCTACACCGGCAGTTTTACCACCACCTCAAGTGCCAAAACAAAACATCCAAGCAATTTAACTGGAAACTGGACAACCAAGTAGACATAACATTATCGTGTCACTTTGTAGTAGCTGGATTAGGGCTGGGCGATATGGACCAAATCTCATATCTCAATATTTTTCCTCAGAATGGTGATATACAATATTAATCTTGATATTTATCACTCAATAAAGTCTGACCAGAATGACAATTATGGGTTAAATTTGCTGATGAAAAATGCCACACGGGCAGATTTATTAAAGGGGACATATCATGGTTTTAAATCCTTCCTTTTTAGATATAAATCATACAGTTGTGGTCTATATAAAGCGGAACTTTTTATTCAGAGGTTATTTACAAAATGTCAACAACAGAAGACTTGTCCATCCAGCCTTACATGTTCGAGCCAGAGTCGGACCCAGCGGAGCGAGATGAAAATGAAGATGATGAACCTGCAGAACCCTAACAAGTGATCTAACACAAGCACCGAGCTAATGCTAGCGCCAAGCTAACGTCACGAAATGCATTTTAATACAGTCTTTTCAAAGACAAAAACGGCAAAATGAAATGACTAATGAAAACTTTAGACTTAAATTAAATCACGTAGGCCATATCATCAAGGATCTAAAAGGAGCACACAGCGCTAACATATGAAGACGGTGCAACTGCTACTGCTAACAAAACAATGACAGGGACGTCTTATCATCACACTTTTTAGCGTTATTTACAGCTTACCGAAGTGCTCTGTTCGTCGTCTCCAAAGATAGAAGGAATTGAACCCTCAATCAGACAAAGTCTTTCGGCAAATCTTTCTTTATATTGGCTGAGGTTGCAGAAGCAGTCATCCTTGAAGTGCTTCGCGCACACAAAAATGACCTTACCCACAGATGTGGGTACATTTCCGTGAAAAATAAAACTCAACCAGGCACTTTGAAAAGGTTCTGATGCTGGGAGACGGTGTAATGAAGCGTGTGGGTTACTACATCCAACAACCGAACATTTTGACTTATCCTCTCGTAACTTCGGCATCCTTGAGCTTGGACTACAAAATAAAAGCGAGAAATAAAAATGGCGGATTGCTCGAAGTGTTAGACCTGGAGTTGATGTACTAATTTGGCAGTTCCGCTGCAAATACTGTGATGTAATAGTTCAAAAAACGTAATAGAGAATAGAAAAATCGAAACAGATTGAAAAATATGAGCAAAACAGAATATAAAGATATCTACGGAGCACCTGAGGAGACTAATTTGATTTTTTCTGTACTTCTAAGCACTCTAAATAGGGATGTAGCGATTCACTCAACTCCCGATATGATTCGATTCACGATACTGGGTTCACGATACGATTTTCTCACAATTTATTTTACAAAATGGGAATGTTGACAAATGACTGAAAAATATTCCTTTATTTTTTTGGGGAAAATACTGTACAATTTTCCTTTTATTTTTCATTGTCAAAAGAATCCCTTGATAAACTATGCAAAATGATGCAATTTAACTAAAAATAGATCTTGAATGAAATACATAAAGGAATAATACAAATGAAGAAGAAACCTATTAATTTAAATTCTGGTTCTATAGTAAACAATTCAAAACTGCATAATAGTTCTTTTTCTTTTTAAAAGTGCAACTGAAAATGTATTTTGTGCCTTAACAATTGGACTTTAAAAAAAAAAAAACAGTCATTTTACTGTATTTACGTCAGATATTTGTTTAGACCAGCAGAGGGCGCTGGTAACCCAGTGGTCGGTTGGCATACAGTTATTCCACCAGTGAAGAAGAGAAGCTATGCTAGCAGACAGAGCTAATAGAAAAACGTGACTTTTACAGATATTCACGTAATATTACAGATATTCTTTCGGTGCTAAAGGAGTAAAGAATCATTTATGAGCATGTTTAACAGTAAATGGCGGCCAGAAAGAAAATAGTAGCAGATTCCGCCGTCACGTCCGCTTCTGGAAAGATTAATATATAGCGCCCTCTGCTGGTTAAAAAAAAGTACTGCGATTCAATTTTCAGAGCATCGATGTGAACCGTGGTACCTATGAATCGATTTTTAACTGCCTTACGATTAATCGTTACATCCCTAACTCTAAATATACAACAAAATGCATTTAAGGGCTAAAAAAGTGGATTTAGCATGATATGTCCCCTTTAACAAACAGCCGCACAATACGTGTCACTTTTGGCTTTTCTACCTCTAAGGGACAGCACGTGTGAGTGAGTTTTGTAGTTTAACATGTTTAGGGGAAGGTGGCATTTAGAAATCCATCTAACGGAGCTTGTGATGCTGTTCTAAGAAATAACGAAAGCAGCGACTCCTAAAACGACTATTTTGTGTGTGTGTGTGTGTGTGTGTGTGTGTGTGTGTCTAAATAGAGATGATTGTGTCCAGGATTATACTTTGATCGTCAGCACCACCAATGTCCTGAAATCACCCCTGGTTGCCTGGCAACTGAGAAGAAGGGTTCAGCACAAGCAACACAGCGATGTGTTTTTATTATTTTAATATTAGGATCCATTTAAAAATCATACCAGCAGATTATTACAATAATACTTTCCAAATCCTCAAGTAATTACAATCATCAGTTCACCAGGCTGACAAAAACATAAAAACAAAAAGACTATAGTAGACAAAGAAAAAATGGCATTTTGTTGTGATCTTAAACTACATTTTGATCGATGTAAAGCTTTTGCTGGTAATGGATCATCATCTAGTGACTCAGCAGTGAGGAAGAGGATGATGAAGGTCTTTCTCACGCTCACTAGTAGTCACACATACTATGGCGGGATGGCACGACATGTAACGGTGGAAAAGAACCGCATTGTTCTGTACACCTCCATGTATCTTCATTCAGACGCTAGCAATGGCGTCAGTTTTCATAGCACTAACGCAAACATGAAGACGTCCGTTACATTAGGAGGAAAGTTTGACAACAAAGTGATTCTTTTTGTCTCTGAATGTTCATCCCTGATGCTACGTGTCCATAACTCAGCTCTAGCTATGGAGCAGAAAGCAGGCGGTGTCAGGCGGACATGATGATATAAACAGAGACACTGGGGTTAAATGTGGTGAGGAAGACCTGAAACGTGGCTCGGTCCGAGTCTCCAATGGGTAACATTAAAAAACACCCTTTATTGCGCCTCTCTGTCCCGCTAACAAACAGTGTAACCGTCTACAGTGGTGTCCTGTCGGTGTTGTAGGTAATAAAAGTATGAAATGTTGTCACTGACCTGTTAGAAGCAGAAGACTTTAGGGAGAGTCTTGGAGCTTCAGAAGAGCAGCAGCAGAGACGAGCTCATTCAGCGCCAGCTACTCAGCCAATCAGAAGAGCCCATACATTCTCACCCTGATCAAAACTTTGAAAGAAGACCGGGGATTGGTTCAGAAGGTAGTGGATTACGTGTAAATTGGAGAACTGTGTGCACAGAGTCAACAACATCCTGGAGAGCACGAAAAACTGCTTATTTTACATACTGGTTCATGTGTTTCTACTAACACTTACGTGTCAAAGCCATGAAGCTTCACATTATCTTATTTTGTCATTTATTGGATAGACTTTACAGAGGACTAATGAAAAAAAAAATAGAAATTATGTCATACATTTAGGTATTAAGTGGTTTATTTATTTATGTATTTATTTATGGCATATATATGTAGGTATTGAGAGACTTATTTATTTAATTATTAATGGCAAATATGTATTTATTTATTTAATAATTTATTTATTCATTCTTAATTATGGCAGAGTTGGTCCTTGAAAACGGCTCATTTTACATATTGATTAATGAGTTTCTACTAAGACTTACGTCTCAAAGCCATAAAGCTTCACATTATCTGATTTCATCATGTAGCGGTGTATGGAGGACAATGCATAATTATAGATAAATAAATAACATTTATGTCATACATTTAGGTATGAAATGATTTATTTATTCATTTATTGATTATGGCACATATCAGTAGGTATTTATTTATTTAATCATTTATTTATTCATTCCTAATAATGGCAGTGTTGGTCCTTGGTGGAAAGAGAGACAGAGTTCATGATGTGATAGGATAGACACGTGGTTCCCAAACTGGGGAGCGCGCCCCCTATAGGGGTTCGTGACGTCACGACAGGGGACACGAGGAAGGGGCGCGAGAATGGCCCTGTTGAACATTGAGCATGAAACATGGTAAAAAAATATAGTTTACTTTGGACTTCAACAACTCTATTATTACTGTTCTAAAAGGTATAGCTGACGCTATTTGTTTTACGATTTCTGAAGAAGAATTGTCACATTTCTTTTTACCATTTTCAATAAAGGTTAAATTTTTACCTGTTGTGTTGAAATCTTGTTGTGATGAACATGGAATTTTTTTCCTTAGACAACAATAGGTCAACAATAACGATGCAAAGTGATATATTTGGAAAGGGAAAAAAGTCAACAATTTTGCAGTTGAGAAATAAAAATGATCATGCTTTTATTTGACTTTAACTCTGGGCATGAAAACATGGGCCTATTTGCAAATAAAGATAGGCAATATTATCGGCCAACAGATATTATCAGCCGACATTTGCCATAAAATGTTATATTGATTGACATCTGTATCATTTTTTCTAACAATAATGAAAAACCAATACTTGCTATTGTTTGAAATACTATCTTCAAAATTGATAAATTAATATGGCACTTATTTCCTTTACTGAAGTTCAACAAGTTTTCTTATTTTACCCAGATGTACGTTTATTTGTAGAATACCTCCAAGTGAGCCTGCAGGCTCATCACAGTAAAAATTAGTCTGGGGGAGGGGGGGTCTATGCAATATAGTATTAGACAATATTGGCATAACAGATATCAACAGAAAGCTAATATCGAACATCCCTACTTGCTACTCAAAAGAAAAACATAAAAATTAAATAAACAATGACATAAGTAAGATAATGTTTTCCTATTAAAAAAAAAAAAACAGCATCTCTAAAACAGAACACAAAAAAAAGAGACTGACATTCATGCAGGTCTAAAAATCACATGACAGTCTTACTATACGCTTATGTAAAAATTCCAACTGGCACCTAAGTATGAGTATGTGCTCATGTAGAAGTTTTAGTTAGCATAGAGAACTTATTTATTAAGGGAAAATAATCCTTGAGGGCCTCCGTAGAGACCAGATCAAGATGCAGGGAACCATTTTTGTGTCGTGGCAGAAAGAGAAAACCACAAGGTTTGGATTCATAACATGTTTTAGTTCAAAAAACTGTTTTAAATATGGCGGGAAGAAAACTTATCACCAGGTGAAATGCCAATATTAACTATGACGTTATAATACTAATATATTATTATTGTAGGCATTAAATGTTTGCCTTTTCCCACTTTGGAACTGATAGTTATGTGTTCATCTTCTTTTTGATTTCTTTCATTATTTGATTGTTTTTTTGTTTTGTTTTGGGTTTTTTTCCATTGGCAGGTTCAGTCATCGCTCTGTTAAAGTCAGAACCATTAAACTGTTAATAATTACAGTAAGGTTTTCCAGTTCTTTCAGAGGAGGTTAATGTTTAAATCTGAGCAGCAGGTTGGATGGGCTCATACAGCTCTCTGGTATCTTCAGACTGTGATCGTGTCCATCCACTATCACACACACACACACACACACACACACACACACACACACAGTAGCTTCTTATCTCCACGTGAAGCTGATCAATGTTTCTGATCATTACCATCACTTTGCTTTCACTCAAAGTTGCTCCATTGTTTACAATATCTTAAGATCACTTTGTCTTTGGACGTCTCTGTGAGTAGAGAAGAGTTAAGCAGGATCTTGAAGTGCTTAAAGGTTATTCCTATTGTCTCTACAGCATCAGTGTCCAAGAAAACCTTCAATGGAAGAAGCTGCAGAACAATTACACCCTGTAGCTGCAAAAAAATCACCCTTACATCAATGCATCAGTATTGATAGGCTCAGAATACCCACATGTTTAGTTAGATTAGCTCATCCACATAGGCCACATAGACTGGCATTGACTCTACAGGGTCCCCCAAGAGTGCTGTCAATGAAAAGTTGCCGAGTGAAACTCAGTGTTTGTGTTCACCTGCACATTTGCACCAAACAATGATCTGCTGAAGAATGTCATAGTGAAATGAAAAGGTGGTCAGGACATCTAAACAATAGGACCCATAAAGCATGTTGGTATTTTTCTTGGTACTACATTGTATCCTAATGGCAATGTGGATGAAGATTAACACTAAAGACATTTTAGAAGAAAAATCATCAAAAAAATATGCAAAAGCTTGTTTTCTTCTTCTTCTAAATATCTATGCTGCCTGTAGTATAGGCAGAGGGATATAATAAAGGTTGTTATTGTGCTACAGGTATTGATCTTTATTTACAGTATTAAAGATTATTTGCATTTAAAAAATAATTTAAATATCACTAAAATATCTATTCACAGAATAGTTGCTTTAGTATGATCAGCGGGGTCTGTTACACATTTCATAGGCTTTCCAGAACAACTTATTGTAGACGAGTGAAGTTCATCGTATTTTCAGTGTTGCACTTTATAAAACAGTCCCTGTCCAATCTGCTCTTCATTCAAAGTTCATTATCATCATTTTTACTATGGAGGTAGATTTGTGTCTTTATTAAAAAATCACTTCAATAATAATAAAAAAAAACCTTTTCAACCAAAAAAAGGTTTACTTCAATCAAAAATAAATATTTTCAATCAAAGAAAACAGTGTTCAAAAACAAAAAATAATATTTGACACCCAAATATTTGCATTTGAACACTGTTTTTCTTTGATTAAAAATGTGTTTGTTTTTTTTATTGAAACGTTATTTTTTTGTTGATTGAATAATAGAGACACAAATTTACCTCCATACTTTTTAAGCTTATGAATGAAGAACTGTGTCACTCTTGGTAGTTAAAATAATAATATGGCTGCTTTACATACCAAGTGAGTCCTAAGCCGAGAAAGCAGCAGGTTGCAGTAGTTTCTAAGAAGTGCCACAAGAGGGCAGACTTTCCTCACTAAAAGCGTTTCTGACGATAAAAACCTTTTTTGTGACAATTTACATTTCTGCTGACAAAACATGTATTACATACCCTTTACTTTATTTTATTTTTAAAAGTAAATCAAAACCTGCTTGTTCTTAATCACTATGATTACTTTATCATTGGATATTTTAACCATCTTTTCCTTTTTCCCCCTTTTTTTTAAATTATGTTTTGAAAAAATGTATATATATATATATATATTTACATCAAATATACATTAAAAGTGCAGACTGTTTATGCAGCATCCTATACAATGATAATTCGTTTTTCCTTTCTTTTCCCCCCGTTTTTGAATCTACATATATAAACACATACATCATGTTAAAAAACAAAAAACAAAACTAAAACTAAAACTAACACACAACACTGGGATTTATTTATTTATTTATTTTTTAATATAACCATCGTTCAATATAACTATCTCAGTCTCAACTCTGAACAAGCCTGACAAGCTAAATCTGAAACTAAACAAAAACAAAAAACAACAACATTAATAATAAATGTAGGTGTCAAACTCAAATTTAAGGGGCCAAATACGAAGCAGTTTGATCTCAAGTGGGCCATAGATTTTATGCAGAAAACGAGTAATTTCAACATTAACAATTTCAACATAGTTTACGCATCTATGTATACATAAAATACAAAATAGGTAAGAAACTGACAATATCCAAGCAACAAGTGATGGAAATCAGTCCAAACAGAATCGTCACTTTAAATTTCCAAGATTTTGTGACCAACTTCCAATAAATTAAGGGAAATATTATGTAATTATTTAAGGAAAATTAAATGATTTTGGTTTTTTCAACATTTTAACATTAAAAAATGGCTGCAATCATCCAATATAAGCACTGGGAAAACTGTGAGTACCTGCAAATATTGTTAAATTTTGTTTACACAATGATTTGTGTTTTCTCTGTCATTTTTAATTTCTCCTGCAAGTCAGATTGGATGCTCGAAAGGGACGGATTTGGCCCCCGGGCCACAAGTTTGACACATGATGTAAGCTGTCTTTGTTTCAGTGGGGCTCAGGAAACCGTGTGAACCGTGGAGGTTCAGTCTGAGGGGGGCGCCCCAGACCAAAGGTTTGTGTCAGAGACTAGCAAAGGTCACCACGGGTCAACAACTCACACTGAATACACACTGAATACACACTGATTACACACTGACTACACACTGAATACACACTGATTACACACTGACTACACACTGACTATACACTGACCACTCACTGACTACACACTGACTACACACTGACTACACACTGACTATACACTGACTACACACTGACTATACACTGATTACACACTGATTACACACTGACTACACACTGATTATACACTGACTATACACTGACCACTCACTGACTACACACTGACTACACACTGACTACACACTGACTATACACTGACCACTCACTGACTACACACTGACTACACACTGACTATACACTGATTATACACTGACCACTCACTGACTACACACTGACTACACACTGACTATACACTGATTATACACTGACCACTCACTGACTACACACTGACTACACACTGACTACACACTGACTATACACTGACTATACACTGATTACACACTGATTACACACTGACTACACACTGATTACACACTGACTATACACTGATTACACACTGACTACACACTGACTATACAGTGACTACACACTGACTATACAGTGACTACACACTGACTACACACTGACTACACACTGACTATACAGTGACTACACAGTGACTATACAGTGACTACACACTGACTACACACTGACTACACACTGACTACACACTGACTACACACTGACTACACACTGACTATACAGTGACTACACAGTGACTACACACTGACTATACAGTGACTATACACTGACTACACACTGACTATACACTGACTACACACTGACTATACACTGACTACACACTGACTATACACTGACTACACACTGACTATACACTGACTACACACTGACTACACACTGACTATACACTGACTATACACTGACTACACACTGACTATACACTGACTACACACTGACTACACACTGACTACACACTGACTATACACTGACTATACACTGACTACACACTGACTATACACTGACTATACACTGACTACACACTGACTATACACTGACTATACACTGACTACACACTGACTATACACTGACTATACACTGACTACACACTGACTATACACTGACTACACACCTGACTACACACTGACTATACACTGACTACACAACTGACTATACAGTGACTATAACTGACGACACACTGACTATACACTGACTACACACTGACTACACACTGACTATACACTGACTATACACTGACCTACACCTGACTACACACTGGACTACACCTACTGACTTACATACTGACTATACAGTGACTATACACTGACTACACACTGACTATACAGTGACTTACACACTGACTACACACTGAACTACATACTGATTACACACTGACTATACACTGACTACATACTGACTAACACCTGACTATACAGTGGACTATACACGACTACCACACTGATAATCAGTGACTATACACTGACTACACACTGACTACACACTGACTACACACTGACTATACAGTGACTACACACTGACTACACACTGACTATACACTGACTACACACTGACTACACACTGACTACACACTGACTACACACTGACTACACACTGACTACACACTGACTATACACTGACTACACACTGACTATACACTGACTATACACTGACTACACACTGACTACACACTTACTATACACTACTACACCTGACTACCACTGACCACCTGACATACACTGACTATACACTGACTATACACTGACTACACACTGACTATACACTGACTATACACTGACTACACACTGACTACACACTGACTACACACTGACTATACACTGACTATACACTGACTACACACTGACTATACACTGACTATACACTAACTACACACTGACTACACACTGACTACACACTGACTATACACTGACTACACACTGACTATACACTTACTATACACTGACTACACACTGACTACACACTGACTACACACTGACTATACACTGACTACACACTGACTACACACTGACTACACACTGACTATACACTGACTATACACTGACTACACACTGACTATACACTGACTATACACTGACTACACACTGACTACACACTGACTATACACTGACTACACACTGACTACACACTGACTATACACTGACTATACACTGACTACACACTGACTATACACTGACTATACACTGACTACACACTGACTACACACTGACTACACACTGACTATACACTGACTACACACTGACTATACACTAACTACACACTGACTACACACTGACTACACACTGGACTATACACTGACTACACACTGACTATACACTTACTATACACTGACTACACACTGACTACACACTGACTATACACTGACTATACACTGACTACACACTGACTATACACTGACTATACACTGACTACACACTGACTATACACTGACTACACACTGACTACACACTGACTATACACTGACTACACACTGACTACACACTGACTACACACTGACTATACACTGACTATACACTGACTACACACTGACTATACACTGACTACACACTGACTATACACTGACTACACACTGACTACACACTGACTACACACTGACTATACACTGACTATACACTGATTACACACTGATTACACACTGACTACACACTGATTACACACTGACTATACACTGATTACACACTGACTACACACTGACTATACAGTGACTACACACTGACTATACAGTGACTACACACTGACTACACACTGACTACACACTGACTATACAGTGACTACACAGTGACTATACAGTGACTACACACTGACTACACACTGACTACACACTGACTATACACTGACTACACACTGACTATACAGTGACTACACAGTGACTACACACTGACTATACAGTGACTATACACTGACTACACACTGACTATACACTGACTACACACTGACTATACAGTGACTATACACTGACTACACACTGACTATACACTGACTACACACTGACTATACACTGACTACACACTGACTATACAGTGACTACACACTGACTACACACTGACTACACACTGACTATACACTGACTACACACTGACTATACACTGACTACACACTGACTACACACTGACTACACACTGACTATACACTGACTATACACTGACTACACACTGACTATACACTGACTACACACTGACTATACACTGACTATACACTGACTACACACTGACTATACACTGACTATACACTGACTACACACTGACTATACACTGACTACACACTGACTACACACTGACTATACACTGACTACACACTGACTATACAGTGACTATACACTGACGACACACTGACTATACACTGACTACACACTGACTACACACTGACTATACACTGACTATACACTGACTACACACTGACTACACACTGACTACACACTGACTACATACTGACTATACAGTGACTATACACTGACTACACACTGACTATACAGTGACTACACACTGACTACACACTGACTACATACTGATTACACACTGACTATACACTGACTACATACTGACTACACACTGACTATACAGTGACTATACACTGACTACACACTGACTATACAGTGACTATACACTGACTACACACTGACTACACACTGACTACACACTGACTATACAGTGACTATACACTGACTACACACTGACTACACACTGACTACACACTGACTATACACTGACTACACACTGACTACACACTGACTACACACTGACTACACACTGACTACACACTGACTACACACTGACTACACACTGACTATACACTGACTACACACTGACTATACACTGACTATACACTGACTACACACTGACTACACACTGACTATACACTGACTACACACTGACTACACACTGACTATACACTGACTATACACTGACTACACACTGACTATACACTGACTATACACTGACTACACACTGACTACACACTGACTACACACTGACTATACACTGACTATACACTGACTACACACTGACTATACACTGACTATACACTAACTACACACTGACTACACACTGACTACACACTGACTATACACTGACTACACACTGACTATACACTTACTATACACTGACTACACACTGACTACACACTGACTACACACTGACTATACACTGACTACACACTGACTACACACTGACTACACACTGACTATACACTGACTATACACTGACTACACACTGACTATACACTGACTATACACTGACTACACACTGACTACACACTGACTATACACTGACTACACACTGACTACACACTGACTATACACTGACTATACACTGACTACACACTGACTATACACTGACTATACACTGACTACAACCCTGACTACACACTGACTACACACTGACTATACACTGACTACACACTGACTATACACTGACTATACACTAACTACACACTGACTACACACTGACTACACACTGACTATACACTGACTACACACTGACTATACACTTACTATACACTGACTACACACTGACTCCACACTGACTACACACTGACTATACACTGACTATACACTGACTACACACTGACTATACAGTGACTACACACTGACTATACACTGACTACACACTGACTATACACTGACTACACACTGACTATGCACTGACTACACACTGACTATACACTGACTACACACTGACTACACACTGACTACACACTGACTATACACTGACTATACACTGACTACACACTGACTATACACTGACTACACACTGACTACACACTGACTATACACTGACTACACACTGACTACACACTGACTACACACTGACTATACACTGACTATACACTGATTACACACTGATTACACACTGACTACACACTGATTACACACTGACTATACACTGATTACACACTGACTACACACTGACTATACAGTGACTACACACTGACTATACAGTGACTACACACTGACTACACACTGACTACACACTGACTATACAGTGACTACACAGTGACTATACAGTGACTACACACTGACTACACACTGACTACACACTGACTATACAGTGACTACAAACTGACTACACACTGACTATACAGTGACTACACAGTGACTACACACTGACTATACAGTGACTATACACTGACTACACACTGACTATACACTGACTACACACTGACTATACAGTGACTATACACTGACTACACACTGACTATACACTGACTACACACTGACTATACACTGACTACACACTGACTATACAGTGACTACACACTGACTACACACTGACTATACACTGACTATACACTGACTACACACTGACTATACACTGACTACACACTGACTACACACTGACTACACACTGACTATACACTGACTATACACTGACTACACACTGACTATACACTGACTATACACTGACTACACACTGACTATACACTGACTATACACTGACTACACACTGACTATACACTGACTATACACTGACTACACACTGACTATACACTGACTACACACTGACTACACACTGACTATACACTGACTACACACTGACTATACAGTGACTATACACTGACGACACACTGACTATACACTGACTACACACTGACTACACACTGACTATACACTGACTATACACTGACTACACACTGACTACACACTGACTACACACTGACTACATACTGACTATACAGTGACTATACACTGACTACACACTGACTATACAGTGACTACACACTGACTACACACTGACTACATACTGATTACACACTGACTATACACTGACTACATACTGACTACACACTGACTATACAGTGACTATACACTGACTACACACTGACTATACAGTGACTATACACTGACTACACACTGACTACACACTGACTACACACTGACTATACAGTGACTATACACTGACTACACACTGACTACACACTGACTACACACTGACTATACACTGACTACACACTGACTACACACTGACTACACACTGACTACACACTGACTACACACTGACTACACACTGACTACACACTGACTATACACTGACTACACACTGACTATACACTGACTATACACTGACTACACACTGACTACACACTGACTATACACTGACTACACACTGACTACACACTGACTATACACTGACTATACACTGACTACACACTGACTATACACTGACTACACACTGACTACACACTGACTACACACTGACTATACACTGACTATACACTGACTACACACTGACTATACACTGACTATACACTGACTACACACTGACTACACACTGACTATACACTGACTACACACTGACTATACACTTACTATACACTGACTACACACTGACTACACACTGACTACACACTGACTATACACTGACTACACACTGACTACACACTGACTACACACTGACTATACACTGACTATACACTGACTACACACTGACTATACACTGACTATACACTGACTACACACTGACTACACACTGACTATACACTGACTACACACTGACTACACACTGACTATACACTGACTATACACTGACTACACACTGACTATACACTGACTATACACTGACTACACACTGACTACACACTGACTACACACTGACTATACACTGACTACACACTGACTATACACTGACTATACACTAACTACACACTGACTACACACTGACTACACACTGACTATACACTGACTACACACTGACTATACACTTACTATACACTGACTACACACTGACTACACACTGACTACACACTGACTATACACTGACTATACACTGACTACACACTGACTATACACTGACTATACACTGACTACACACTGACTATACACTGACTACACACTGACTATGCACTGACTACACACTGACTATACACTGACTACACACTGACTACACACTGACTACACACTGACTATACACTGACTATACACTGACTACACACTGACTATACACTGACTACACACTGACTACACACTGACTATACACTGACTACACACTGACTACACACTGACTATACACTGACTATACACTGACTACACACTGACTATACACTGACTACACACTGACTACACACTGACTACACACTGACTATACACTGACTATACACTGACTACACACTGACTATACACTGACTATACACTAACTACACACTGACTACACACTGACTACACACTGACTATACTGACTACACACTGACTACACACTGACTACACACTGCTGCTGCGATTCTGAGCTCCAGATTTTACAGTGAGAGCACAAGAGATGTAAAAAAACTAAAATATATTAAAAAAAAATATATACCAACATGTAAAAGAGACAAATTGAGATTTTTTTTATAGATAGATAGGACTTTATTTATTCCTTGGGCAGGTTCCCTCTTTCTGCAGCAAACTTAAAATGTATGTAGAAAAGTGTACTTTTCTGATTTAACATAGAATTTTGGAAACATTTTGGAATAACATTCCAATAACATTTTGCAACTATATTTAGTCTGAAACTTTAACAGGGGGAGGTATACAACTGGGTGAAACAGATCATTTAGAAGGTCGTGACAATAAACACACTCATATGAAAATGTTAATTGAGTCACATTTATTGTTGTATAAGAGTATTCCCTTCACATTTTTTACAATCATACACTAAGAAAAGAATATGATATATAATTTAACTCATATAATAACTCATTTATAGATAGGCCTATTATGATATGAACAGAGTAATTCAGAGATGATGATGCGGCTTGGATTTAGTAAATGACATTGAGGAAAAAAATACCACAATAAGGTTTTGAGTCTAAAAGTTTAGTATAACAGTCTGTGTTATATTACAATACCGATCTATTATCATGGCACTGCATTTCACTATATAACCCCCCCCCCCCCTCCTCCCCCGCCCCAAGCCAATAAAATAAAATAAAATAAAATAAAATAAAATAAAATAAAATAAAATAAAATAAAATAAAATAAAATAAAATAAAAAATTTGGAAAAAACAAAAAACAAAAAAACAAAACAAAACAAAACAACAACAACAACAACTGGTGAGTGTTTGCTGCTTGGGTTGTTTAACTTTAGAGTTTTGGTAGTCAAGTGAAATAAGTGAAAGAAATACTTTCCGTTCAAACCACAGTGTATCCGTTTCTTAATTATACAGTAGGCTAGCTATATTTATTTACTACATGTTTTTCCCCAAAACATGTTCAATACCTATCTGTTTGCTCATCATGAATCCTTGTCAATTTGTGCATTACAGTAACATTGAGCGTTTTGTTGGATTGTGTTGAAATTGTGAAATAGAAAACCTTTGCATTTCAATCAATTTTTTTTTTTTTAAATATCTTTTTTTTTTCTCATCCAGTATATATGCACACATATTTGTCTATTATAGTCGGTAAATGTTTACACTGAATCCCAAATTGTCAGAGGTCAGACTTTCACGTGCCTCTTCTTCATGGAGAATTGAATGATTTATTATCATTCATGTGTTATCATAAACCTTTAGATGACGATTGAAAGGAATTCAGAACAGCACAGGTTTAACACATCTGGTTCTCATATCCTTATATATTCATAAAATAAAGATCTTAAATTAGCCAAATTATACCTTTTTACATTTTATTCTTTATAACCAATTAAAAAAGTCCACCGTTTTAATTTTTGCGTGTAAAACAACTAAAATTGTAGTCAAAAAAAAAAAAAAAAAAAAAAAAATTCAATTTCCTCTTAAAATAAAAGTTAGTTATTTGCGTACTAGTGCATCTATTCTGGACCTATAACAGCACACGTATAGTGCGTGCATATGATTTAAATATAATAAAAAAAGACGTCACCATGCTGCATCTGCACAGATATTGCACGTTTTCTGCATCTAATAAATGTGTTTTTCTAAAATTATTTTCAAGTGAAAACTGTCTTACAATAACTAAATAGCACAAAAAATGTATTATAGTCTATTACATATATTGATCACGTGCTAAAAGGTGTAAACGGAAAAAGAAAAATTGTCAATTAAAAAAAAAAGTGTATTCGTTAAACTACATGATTTTGACATCATTGAACAACTATTAACTAACCTTTAGACTATTTTACACCTCGGGTGCATTAAGTATTATGCACAAAGATTGGGTTGGTTTCATTCTGGCGCAACATCAGACGCTTCAAAGTCCGTCAGCAGAAACTTCCAGTATTTAACTGGTCTTTCTAAAGAGCAGCAACAGACAAGTCCCCCAATATTTCAAAGGACAAATACATAAAAAGTGTTAAAAACTCTGAATTAGAGTAATTGGATTTAATGCCCCCGTCCCGCTCGCTTGCGCCTTTCTCTCCATGGTGCTCTGAAAACTCTCCAAAAAAGCTTCAGAGGTCTTGTGAGCTTTTCTTTTACTCAATCTCCGCCGCTTTTATATCTTAGAATGCTCACAGGATCAAATACACCCGAGCACAGTCAACGTTTTGAGATTAAAACCTTCCCAAAGTCGGAGCAAAGTTGTTATGGCGCATGAGAGCAGTTTGAATCCGTGAGAAGAAGCGCACACAATAAACCTGTTGTTAACCTTGCTGTGAAAATATGTTTGAAGAAAACAGCCAATTGTTGTACGAAATGTATTCAAGTATAAAATAATGCCCTTTGTTTGGGGGGGAAAAACTTGAGCAATGTGAGGGTACAAAAGTCCCCTGTGGCATTTACCAGCACCCTTTGTGCTGTTTGCGCTTTGGCGTCTCCACTTGGCGCATTACCCAGGCCCCTTTAAACGCGATTGTTTCTTTCTTTCTAATGACATTTACCGGATCAAAACATGCTGTTAATTCGATCAGAAAGCTTCACCCTTCACAACAATGGCAGTATAATTTCTCCCAAAGTTTGTTAAGTTGACCGAAATTAGGCAAATGAATAGGGGTCTCTAGGCTACCCATCTTGCAGGTGACGGGGAATAATGCGCGTTCACACCAGCTGCATTCTTCTTTATTTCTCCCTTTCTTTCACAGCATTATTAAAATTTAGGCCAATGAAACTATTCATTCGAGTGAATAGACATTTTCTTATAGGATAATAGGATACAAATTGAGCCTCTCCAAAGAGTCTCCAGTGGTGGGTAACCCTCGTGTGCCAGAGGCTGCTGGAGACGCTGGCCTTGACGCAGACGACGCTCGTGTGCCAGGGCTAATAACACACCTGCCGAGGAGCCCAAGAAAATAAAGAATATAAACAAAAAGCTTGCCATCTCTCATAAAAGGTGGACGTGTCAGCAAGTCGTGTGAGAAACGCAGAGAACAAACGGGGGGACTCCGTTTCCAAAAGATCTCCCCTGAACTTGGCGGAACAGCCTATTAAAGGCTTACTTAATTACTCTAATGACACTGGACAGGCCTTAACACTCGGACCGGGCCTGGATGAGAGTTAAGATCGCTTGCTGAGATTTGTAAACGGTTGATCGTGTGAGAAACGCGAGATGGAAGAAAGAGAGTTTCTTTTTTGGCCATGCTTTGTTGTCAGTGCGCACAGTGCGCCCCGCCGCATCAGGCGATCCCATCACTCAGCTCCTGTTTCCCGCCTGAGTTTTTACTATGCAAATAATATTCCACAAGTAATCACGTGTCCTTTGAACAGCCACGTGGATTAACAAAGCAGGTTTGCCCCCCTGCCAGCCCATAGCTTCAGGTTTTTTACTTTTTCTTTAACTGATCCAAAATGCACACATTTACCCAGTGCATGGCTCTAATCCCATGGAATAATTTACACCCTGAATGCCAGATTCCCCCTGATTCTGCCTTTATAAGCACCAGCCTCTCCCTTCACACCCCATTCTGCTTCTTTCCAACACATCACCTCAACCTTCCAACTTCAGCCTGGTCCCAATTTTAACACGTTTAGTGGGAATCCGTCGATGGCATCTAAGATGAAGGACAGGAAGGTATGCGTTCTGTGCGCTCTGCACATTTAGAATTCATCATTGGGCAGCAATTTTACCCTTTTTATGTATTTTATTTACTTTTTTAGAATTTTGTATGGCTTGACATGTTATTTATTATGTTCTCAAGTTGATATTTGAGGTCATGTTCACAAAGGAATACGTTTATGTTGTGTACCAACTTCTGGCGCGCGTTAACGAGCGCGCACTCCATTTGAAATATCTTATTTGCTTCTCACCCAACCTTTGGGCCTAATTCATTATACAAACATATCAATAACAGAATTAATATGTTAAAGATAAATATGCTACATTTGAAGTCATGTTTAGTGAGCTCGGATTTGTGTCATTAAGTGCACAAGTAAGACGCGCGCAGGAGGGCAGGAGGAGCGCGCAGTGCGTAAAACTCACGAGGATTCTTTCATTTCGTGTAGAATCAGATTTATTTATGTAGATCATATATTAAATGTTTCTACGGTAAGAGTCTAACATTGTGCGTGTGTTTATTTGTTTTTCAGAAAACTCCAATCTCTCACAAAGTCATTGAGAAAAGGAGACGGGATCGCATCAACCGCTGCTTAAACGAGCTGGGGAAAACAGTACCGATGGCTTTGGCAAAACAGGTGACATTAAATTAATGATATAAACACCATAGACAAGTTTTAAAATTTTGTTTTAAAAATTTTGGAGAAAAACATAATCTTCCAGTTCGTTATAGAAACAGACTTTTGCAGTCAAACTATTTTCTAATGTTGTATTGTGACTATGTTATGACAGAATTCTGGAAAACTGGAAAAAGCGGAAATCTTGGAGATGACAGTTCAGTACCTCAGAGCGCTTCACTCCGCCGAGTTCCCACGTGGCAGAGAAAAGGGTCAGTACTATACATTTGTATCATTTATGTAGGTTTACGCATTTCACCATGGCACAGCCATCATTACAAGAAAACGTTTTTGTATGCTGGTGATGCTCAGATACATTAAATTAATCTCTTGTGTGCCCCTTTCTGGCGGCTCCACCTTTACGCACGGGTTTTAGACCAGAGGTCCCGCCCCGTCAAAGATGCGTAATAGTAATTCTCATTTTGTTGCTTTCCCCTCAGGTGAATTACTTGCTGAATTTGCAAACTATTTCCACTACGGATACCACGAGTGCATGAAGAACTTGGTGCACTATCTGACCACAGAAGACAGAGCCGAGACTAAAGACATCAAATACGCACGGATCATTGCCTTCTTACAGTCAAAGTCCCGAGCGATCACGGAGCCCGTGTTCGGCTCCGTTGGAACGATATCAGAACCAAGCGACTTCCTTAGCCAGCTGCACTCCTCCCCGGATCCTCACCAAAGCAACAGCCCCTCTGAGTCCGTGTTCCAGCAGACTCCACCCGGACACTTCTGGCACGGCTCGGCGCGCAGCCCGACCATCACGTACCCTAGCGTGCCACTCAGCGCGCACACGCAGCAGCACGGAGGATATTTGTCACCGGTGCAGACTCTCGATCACCACTACTTTAACTTCATCGGTCACACGCACGCAAACACGTTTAGTTTGCACAGTGCGCAACATGCCATGTGAAAAAACAGAAAGAAAAAAAAAGAAGAAAAACTTTCATTTGTTCTGCTGTATTTCTGATATTTTTATTACTATTTATAATGTTGGATTATGTAAATATTGTGAATAAATACAGTATTTCAGACTAATCCTAGTTTTTGTCATCATTACGGCCAAATACATAAACTGAGAAGCTCTTTTTGGCTACACATCTCTCACAAAACAATATTAAACAGAATGTAAAAGGGTAATCGATATTTTATTTGATAATATTCAGTTTGCTTCTAACGACAACTGATATAGTTAGAAATGAAAAGTTAGCTTTAGATGTTAAAGGGTTAATTGGTTTGGACTTTTGTCTTACACTACGATGGAGACACATTTATTGGACCTTTTTGTGAGTAGCTTGCATGTGCTCCCTGCGTTTAGCTACTCCAAATTTCTCCTACAATTAAAAAAATAATAAAATAAATGATGTTTTTGTGGTCCGATAGACTGGCGTCCAGTCCAGGGTGTACCAGCATGCCTTACGCCTAATGGGCCTGAGCTGGAATAAGCAGGTATTAAAAATGGATGGATCTGCTCTTTCTGTTAAAAAAAAACTTCTGTTGGTGTTATAATAACTTTGGTTCAAAAGTGTAAAAATGACATCACATCAATAAGAAGCAGCAGGCAATTGCATTATAATTTGTTCATCGTATTAAGAAAGTAAAAATGTGGTTTCACGAGTATATGAAGAAATAATCACAATCTCATGTGTCCTTAAGCATCTTGGTGTCATGATGTCTATAAGTTTGAACAGCACAATGAAGAAGAGCTGCAATCATTGATTAGACACTTGTTATAAATAGAGCACAGGAAGCATCAGTTTATGCAATAAACCATTAAACAAATGTTTTTCAACCTTGGGGTCTTTGCACCATGTGGGGCCGCTTGGAAATAAAATGGGACTGCCTGAAATGTTCAGTAATAATAAAAGATTTAAAAAAATAAATAAATGAAAATGACATTTTACGTTTTCAATGTATTTATTTATTTACTCAAATTGTCAGAATCATTTATTTATGGCCACACAACAGAGTTGGTGGAATTTGTTTTCAGTACAGCACATCATGCTCACATCTCCTGTGTTAGTTACATACATACAGAGTCAAACAATACAACATTATATTTTATTCATTTTTTATTTTATTTTTTTTTAAAAAACCCAATACATAGTTCAATAATTTTTATTGAACATGAAGATGACAAAATAATGTCTCCAAGTTCCTCGTTAACTCCTTAAGGAATAAATAGAGTAAAAGAATAATAGTATAAAAGAATAAAAATAGAAAAACAACAATACATATATAATATATAATAGAATATATACAAAATAATGCAAATATAGAAAACAATTGTGACAATAATATTACAGAAATATATATTTTACAGGGCAGGAAGGGGCAGGAAGCTCAAAGAGCTTAAATAAGAATGATTCTTTTTCAATTTAAAGCACCACATGTATTGTCTAACAACTGTTTTCTATTCTTTCACTTTCTCAAATATAGATAGATAGATAGATAGATAGATAGATAGATAGATAGATAGATAGATAGATAGATATAGATGGATAGATAGATATAGATGGATGGATAGATAGATAGATAGATAGATAGATAGATAGATAGATAGATAGATAGATAGATAGATAGATAGATAGATAGATAGATAGATAGATAGATAGATAGATATAGATGGATAGATAGATATAGATGGATGGATAGATAGATAGACAGATAGATAGATAGATAGATAGATAGATAGATAGATAGATAGATAGATAGATAGATAGATAGATAGATAGATAGATAGATAGATAGATATAGATGGATAGATAGATATAGATGGATGGATAGATAGATAGATAGATAGATAGATAGATAGATAGATAGATAGATAGATAGATAGATAGATGATAGAGATAGATAGATAGATAGATAGATAGATAGATAGATAGATAGAGATAGATAGATAGATAGATAGATAGATAGATAGATAGATAGATAGATAGATAGATAGATAGATGATAGAGATAGATAGATAGATAGATAGATAGATAGATAGATAGATAGATAGATAGATAAAAAAATGTTTTTTTTTCTTCACATTTGTACCAAAAAAAGGACAAATAAAATTTACATTGAGAAGGTGGTTACAATTTTGAGCCAATAAGTTCTCCTTCCACATTTGAAATGTATTTGTGGAAAGCCCCTTGAGATGTGACATATTAGTCAGACAAAGCTTTATCACGATGGATGTAAGTGCTTTAAACACATATGGTAATAGAAATGATAACTAAATAGAAATATTTAGTTATAATAAGAAGACTTCATTCTGGCAGCTATAAGTGACCTTATAAATGTTGTTAAAAAGTATAAACTGGCTTGTTAGGAATAGTTAAAAACATAAGGAGGGAAACTTTTTTGTGTGTGTGTGTGTGTGTGTGTGGGGGGGGGGGCAAGCAACCCCTTTGTGGAGCATCTGAAAGGAGAACACTCTGTGAGTCCTTATACTTCATCCTTGAGTGATTGCGAAGAAAAATAATCAACACCATGAAATCTAAGTTTCTCCTTAAGAGGCGAACACAGAAACAAATGGTTTTCTGTTTGTCCTGGATTTCTGAGATAGTTTTGTGTATTTATTATTATTATTATTACGTTAGTAGATAAATTCAAATTTTCCAGTTTTAGTGATATAAAAAAGTGTACTCCTGTTGACAATACAAGCAGATAAAATTCACTTGGTGGTTGATGTGTGGTGCATCGGATGGATAAGCTGTGTTAATCGCCTGGATGGTTGAATAAACCCACATTAACCAGACTGTGGCCGAAAAGACAAGCAACAAGAGAGCAAATGAAAGAAATGAAAGACAGTGGCCACGCAGATGGACAACACGATGAAAGGAGAATGGCTTTTGAGGGAATACTTGGATCCCTACAGCCACAATATTGGTTTAAATCCTGATCCTAAACGGGAAGAAAAAAACATGTTAATGCCAATGAGAGATTTAACTCAGGCACATCACATGAATAATGATAAATTGAGAAAGAATAAAAACAGAGTCCAAGCCGTTTATTGTCATGTAAAATGAGTTGCAGTGGCAAAGCTGCAGTTGGAGAATGTTTGTCTTTAGCATTAATATCACACAGTGAACATTAACAATCCCCTCTTTGAAAAATATTCTTTACTGGAATGTCAAAGAAAAGGAAAACCACACAGAGTGTGTCAGGATGTGTTTCAGCAGGAAAAAGAACACTGATGGGAAGGGACTTTTACACAAAACAATACATTTTTGAAATACCTTTTCTGTATACTGGCCAACAAAAAAAATTCATTTTATTTTATTTTTTAAATAAATGTCTTGTGTTTCACATCCATGCTTTTTTCACATAACAAAAAAAAAGAAGTGGAAATCTTGTCTCGACTTGTTGTTTAATTTTAATTTTTTTAATCCTCAACTTTGGAATATTAATAAATTCAAGACAAATTATAATGTCTCTTTGAGTAATTGAGTTTAATAGATAAATTCCTAAAGCCACGATGCTGCTCAGATTTAGTTTTCCTAAATTGAACATTCTATATTGAAAATGAATCTGTAGGTGGGGGTGCTATTCTATTCTGACTCCCTCCCATAGCCCACAACATGTGAGTTTATGGGAAGTCTCTACATTGACTGATCTTGTGTTTGTGTCTATGTGTTGGTCCCTGCCTTGAACCCAGTGTTAGTGTACAGGATAAAACAAGAAGAGGAATGAATGAATCTGCAGACGTTCAGATTTGGATGTTAGTAACTGCCCACAGTTGAGTTGTATGAATCTTTGTCACTTTTCAACTGCCTTTCTGAGGTTTCTGGAAATATTCCATGAACTCATGGACATCTTGACTGTGGTTTTTTTCTTTCAACAAACAATAGCAATATACTCCTCCCTCCTCTCAGCTTTTAGAAGGGGCGGGGCCAACAGTGAAAGTTGATGATGCAGGGGAATCTTAAAGAATCCGTTTCAGCTGATAGCAAACTTCAGTTGTAATAGCCGGCGTTCAACTCTTAGTGGCCAGTAACTATGACATTTTACAACTAAATACGCAAAATAAAATATTTTTACTAAAATGTGAAGTGGGACAAACATTAATAAACAGCACTAGTTAATAACAAATACATATGTATTCAGCTGAAAAAGTGGGTTTGGGCTTTAACATCCCACTTTTCTATAGCAAGACATACTTCCTACGAGCACTGCACTAGAATTATATAATATTATTGTAGATAATTTACATAACTTTTAACAATTACAATAGGGCAAATCTATAACACATAAAGGAAATGACAAAATTATTTGTTACTCAGGCTGATATAATTTGCAGTCTCATTGACATTACACAACTCTAAAAAAGGCATGTGTTGGTCCATTAGTAATGAGTCTAACCTAAAAAAGTTAGATTAAGTTAAACTTTGACCTTAGTCTTAATCTTCTTCCATGCATACATACATACAGTACATGCATTTGTGAGAGTTCTATTTTAACAGTGTGAAATGTTGTGCAGAGCAGGAAACTAGAAACCCAGTGCACGATGGGTTGTGCCTCAGACTTAGCAAGAGGTGTTTTACACTGGAAAGTGAAACATTATCTCAGTGCAAATGTTTTTTCAGGGCTTGCATTTGCACTATCCATCAACTTCTCACACACATCATATTTATAAAGAACCTGTCATCAATATTTTCTTACTAACGCTCTGTTCTATTTCATAATATTTTGTGAGATGTCTCACTATGGGATGCACACTTCCTGCAGCCCTCAGAAGCACTTTTTTCAATCCGCCAAGCCCTGATTGGCTGGTTGAACATGTCCATCCGCCAGGGACACTCCCACCCTCTATAAGACGGAGGGCGGATGTGCAGTTCCTCATTCAAACACCTCTTCTCTCTCTCATGCACATCTCGCATTTTATCAGCTTAACTGTCCACAGGCGGATCTTCGGTTTCCAGTCGATGGACGCTGATAGGATTGAGCTTGCTAAAAGGCCATGCCAGGTCGAGAAAGAAGCCAGCGCTTAACTTGCTCTGCTCGGTTAAGTGCTGCTCCGATCACATGTAAGTGAACCTCAGATCCTCAAGTACGGCTGTCGACTATCCTCCTGGCCCCAAGCGGCTCTCTCAATCTAGTGACTGCCCCACTCCGAGCTCTGCACCGGGCCAGGTTCAGAGCTCCATGACCTCAGCACACCAGCTGTGGTCCCATGCTGCACTGCCCTTGACGCCTCTGGGCTCTTAGGCACATCAGTCCTTCTCCCAAGCGCTCACAGCAGTGAACAACCCGTACAAGTTCCATACCGCCGCTATCCTAGCCTCCAGACACCAGCAAGCCAGCTGCAGTTTTGGACGATGCGCTGTCCTCGACGTCTCTGACGCCCCAGCACGCGTCTAGCATGCTAGCTGCCTCGTGGTAGCTTGAAAGCTAATCTTAAATGGGCACTCCCACTAGTGAACAGCCCTGCTCCAATGTAGCTCCATACCTCGGTATCCAAGCTTCCAGACGTCAGCAAGCCAGCTGCCGCCTCAAGCCAAATGCTGTCCTTGTCGTCTGCGATGTTCCTGCACACAATGGCCTGCATCCCAGCTAGCATGCAAGCCACCTGATGGTAGCTTCAAAGCTAACCCTCCTGTCTGCGTCTGTGCAGTGATGGAGACCGAGGCTCCCGTCAGAGTGACTGGGAAGCTCTGGGTTGCCTCTGTCGATGCGGAAATGAAGCTCCGGCACAGACATCACCAGGTCTGCTCGAACTGTTTGGAGCTGAAAGCCCGACTGGCTGTCAACTCTCCCGGCTCATGCCAGTGCTACACAGTGTTTCACACGGCACGCCGAGCAAGCCTGTCCAAGCAAGACTCCGTCCTTCATCCTTACGACTTTCGGCGCCGTAGTGAGAAAAGAGGCAGGCCTGATGGACACCACGGCAGCACACAGCTCAAACTGGGGCTAAAATGCCCATCTCGGCCTGTCTGCTATCTTCCCTGACGAGTCATGGGAGGATGAGGAAGATGTGATCTTCATCACTCCAGGCCAGGCTGTACAGCCTGCGGCCTCCAGTGCCCCCTCGGCCCGCCCCGCCATCTCAATGCGGTTCATCCAGCCGGCCGGGTAAAAACTGGTTAAAAACCTCAGCTGCAGCTTTGCAGGCACATGTATGCTTAAAGCGCACCTAGGCTGAAAGAGAAGAAGAGGATGGCATGACCACTTTCCTTCCTCTGGTGAAGCAGCTGGATGGCTTATGTGCACTCGGGAGCTTCCATGCAGCGGCGCTGCAAAGCCAAAAAAGAGGGACGACAAAGCTCTCCGCCTCATCTTCATCCGAACGGAGGAGACTGCCCCCCAAGATCCGCAGTTCGAGAGCCGCACCGCCGCAACCTCAACGAGGCCCACCCGGCTGGCGGGGAAATCCCCCAGTCTTGGCTCCTACGCAGACGAGGTGGAAGAAAAAGACGGTCTGATCGCTTTCTCCCCACCCGGTGATGCAGCTGGATGTTCCTCGTTCACCACCTCCACCTTTGTTACGCTTTGACACGTGTATCCCTGGGCTCCTCACACCCCATCCTCCCCACCACCAAGGCACGGCCCTCTGACGGTCGGAAGAGAAGGACATGGTTAACAGGAAGTTGGCTGTTGCCCCACTTTTTGTGTCTATAAGCACATATTCACACACTTGTTCAGATGGAAGTGATGTGTACATCACTCAAGCACCCCGACCTATCTAATCTAGCATCACCTATCCGATCTAGCATCACCTATCCGATCTAGGATTCGTGATAAACGTAACACAGAGCATGTTGTACACTACACAGGAAACTGTCTTCCGGGGACTGTCTTTGCGCACAGTGCCTCTCAACGGGTGGAAACGTTTGTTCGACCGCGCAAGCCTGTTCAGTTCAGATTATGTCTATGGCTACTCGAGTTGATGGCTTCGGCCATCCTCGTCATCCGCCACGGTGATCTCAACGGGCACCAACCTGACGGCGTGGGAGTGTACGAGGGCAGGTCGTACAAGGCCATACACTGGCTGGCAGAGATTTACCGGCTGCTGTGCGCTCGTCTATGGCAGCTCTCGTTGCGCAGGGATCTGCTGTCACAAGCAGGGGGAACGATCTTCCACCCACATCCAGAGTGACTGAGGCTGTGGGCTTGGCCCCTGAATGGCTCCATCTGTCAGCGGTGGGACCCTCACAGTGTGATCTCTAAAATAATTGTACATTTTGACAAAACTTTTATTTTATACAGATGCTTTTGTGGAAAATAAATTAAGTTCCAATTTGGTCTCTTCCTTTTTAGGTTTATACAAAAGATGTTTACTGTATGCAAGGGAACCATGGATAGACTTGGGGGGTGAAATTAACTTTTACTTTGAGTACTATTTTAATTGAGTTACATTTTACTTGTACTTGAGTATTATAAGTATAACTTATTTGTTCTTGTACTTGAGTACAATCAAGTAACAGTACTAACTTGAGTAGGGTATATCAGTACTCTTAACGTCTCTGCTAAAAACTATCAAATGCTGCTTTGTGTGAGCTTTTAAAAAAAAATCTATTTGCATTTAGTGCAAATCAAAAGACATCAAGCTGACCCATCATACAGTAAGTGGTTTAGTGGTATCAGATCTCTGCTAATGAGTAAAGAGGACAGCAAGGAAACAGGAACGGTGAGAAAAGAAGTATCTCACAGGGTTTAAAGCGCCCCCCCCCCTTTCTGTAAACCCCTCCTTCTTTCCTCCCCCTCACTCACCAATAATGCCAAAACTTGGCAGCTCACCCAGCACATGAGCAACAGTTTTCCCATCAGGGAGAGGCAGCCGTCTTATGGCCTTGGCACCAGCAGTGTCTGAAGAATAACATGCACTGTAAGACAAGAGTAGGAGCTGAAAGGAGTCTGCAGGGAAAGCATCAACTTTAGAAAGGCCTTTGATTGTCTGGGTGTGCCTCTGCCTCACACTTTCACCTGCTCTATTTTACAAGTTCACCACTTATCACACTCATACTGTCATATTGCGTATATTGCACTGTTGCACTGTTGCATTGTTGTCTCCATAAATAACCCCAGACAGATGACAGCAGACCAAAAAGTGGAGGATTTGTTCACTGCTGTCCACGTCTTGTGCCAACGGGTGAGAGCTTCACCTTTCTGCACTTGGCAAAACTCTCTGTGTGCTCACCATCAATGCCATCAGATTATGCAAATCCAAGGAGATGTTCTATTCACTACCACAACTATCAAGAGCTCTGATATTTGAGCCAAAAATGAATAGAGTGATGAAAGAAGCAGTGTTTGACAAAAAGCAGTGCTCAGAAGGGTCACAGATTTCATCCTCATAAATTGAAACATAATGAATACTGTACGAACTATCCCACTGTGGAGCATCATTTTGGTCGTATAGCCTTGCCCGCAACAGAAATGTTGTTTTTGCCTATGAGACCCAAAGCGACCAGGCAGCATGAGAACAGCCCAACAGGCGTGCAGGGGTACACTATAGAAGATGGTCTGAGTTAAAGACTCACAATAAACAACAAACAAAAAGAAACAAACTTGGACAAAACTCTTTGTTATTCATGAGGAGAAAGAGCGAGCTTGTTAACTTGCACAATTAAGGCATCATTTGCCAAGAGAAAGTGCAGGTCTTTGTTTTTCTGGAACAAAAGGTTGAGAGAGAGAGAGAGAGAGAGAGAGAGAGAGAGAGAGCACGTTATGGATCAGCGCTGTGTGCTTCACAAGGGTGGGTTTGGTTATCTGGTGTGCCACAACAAGGGGCACTTGTCACACACACAGACAGTGTGACATCGGAAAGTGCTCGGGATAAATCAGGTAATTTTGCATGGTGGTTAGACAAAGAGCTCCACTCATTCCAGTTCCTGTGTGTAAAGATGTGTGGAGTTGTGTTTAAAAGGGGGCAAATATAACACCATGTAAGTAATTTTACTACACATGACCATTGGTGAGGCATTATTTATGATTCAAAGGCTTTTTGTTGAAAAATAATAGCTTCAAATCTAACAACATCAATAAATTATTCAAATTTCTCAAACAAAAAAACCTGAAGAATTGGACAGTGGATACTGTTCACAGTCATTGCAGACTATCAACATTCTAGGCATATTTAAATAACTTACTGAATGAATAGATGTATGAATAAATAAATAAATAACAGATTTCTGTTTTCTATACTTATCCATGACGTAAGTTTTAAAACAGCAACACAATCTCTAAGAATATGAAAAAAACTGAATACACAGCACTTGATTATTAACTGTATTTTCACTGGCGTTTATAAGATTATGCCAAAAGTACTTAACGAATTAAGAAAAAAGTTTAGCCAAGGATAGACTTTATGTCATAGAAAATTCCATTCAATCTTAGAGGGAATCCAGATCAATTTACTGATTCTGGATTTGTAATTGACCGATCTTTGTGAAATTAAACTCAGTTATGTCGGGTTGGTTCCTCACATGGAGTTTCATATAGATCAGTTTTGGATTGCGCATTTCATTATGGCTTTTTGAAGAAATGGGGGTGTCCATACATTTGGACCTGCTGTATAGTTATTAATGGAGATCGAAATGTCTTCCAAGCCTTTAAAGTGTCAACGATCATGGTACCATGATCAGGATCACTGATCCAGATAATAGCAAATATCTGGCAAAGAGAATATTTGGCTATTGGCCGAGGTTCATGATATAAGTTGTTGCTCTTGTTCATGATATATGTTTTAAAAATTAACACAATAATAATCAATGCACTTGATTATTTCATCATCTTTCACTCTGAGAAAGTAGCAGTCCTGGTAGTTTAATACTGTGTAAATGAAATTTTCTGGGTGCAGATTGAGAATGGATCAAACACGTTGACAGGACGTCCTTTCAGCCTTCAACATACTTGTGCCTTTAGGCTGTATGCAAGTTGGTTCCTTCCAGCAAGAAATCTCTTCTGAACATAACGCTTCAGTGGCGTGTGTCGCATATGAAAACCGACAACTTGATCAGTTCAATTCACCATGAGGCTCTTTGGGGACCTCAAAGCCTGTTCCTTGGATTGTGTGTGTGATGTGGTCAGACACACACAGCTGAAGCACCTGACAAACTTGACGCCCCAGTCGACTCTTTGCAGGAGCAAAAAGAAAAAGGGTAAATAAAACCCAGAGGTCCTAATGTGCTCCCTGTGCGCTTGGCTGGACTCATGAGGGGCCGGTGTGGTATGTTGGCCATTTTGTCCGGCAAGGCGACGGGCGTTCCTCAGTATTTAGTTGCTCCTGGGGGCCGGGGAGGGCCAGTAAGAGGGGACCAGGTCACCCTCTGAGGTCATGAACTGAGGAACCAATCAACAGAGAGAACTATAGCTGGGGTAAGATTGGCAGCCAGTAACGGTCAAAGTCTTCATCTCAAGTGACTGCATTTGCTGAAACTGAATGGACTCCTGTAACAAACATTTGTTGTGTGAATCTTTAAGTGTGACCAAGCTGAAAAAGGCTTTTTATAGGGGGAGGTATCTGCAGTAAAAGTAGAGGACCTGCATTGTCCTAAAGAGAGAAATCATCCAGTTAAGAGAGAAAAAATGGTGACATATTTTTGGCTTCTTCTTGGCAGGACTTTGACATTTTTGTGTCTTTAACTTTGTTATTGACACAAAAATGTGTTTTTTTTGTTTGCAAGAGTCAGTTTTCATGAATTTATTTTTAAAATAGTATAAATGGTTTTATTTTGGTTGGCTTTAAAAAAAAAAAAAAAATCATGTGATTATTTCAATAAATCCTAGCTGGGGGATTTGGAAAAACCATATTCTTGTTTAAATCACCTCAAAACGAGATCATTCAGACTGTTAGTGTTGTAAATTTGTGTTCATTTATTTTGCATTTTAGAACTTTTTAAAATGTGATTTTTGGAAGGCAGGTGGAGGATATTTATGAATCTTGAAATGCAGGTACAATCTTTGTGGGAGAATAACAAACATTTATTTCACCTCTTATTCAAACTCCAGCTGGTTTCGGGTTTTAAAATACTACTTTTGTTGTAAGTTCCTTTCTCTGCTCTGTCGCT